>NC_057812.1:517090114-517388144 GCF_018294505.1 Triticum aestivum
TGAGGCCAGGTAGGCTTTACTCTTTTTATTTTTTTTTCTGTTCTGTTTCTTTATTTAATATCTTTTGCCATTGTTTGAATTTAAACAAATTCAAACAATGCCAAAAACTCCTCTGAATATTTTATATTGCTAAATGGACTTTTCCAAAAGCTTATAATATATTTCAGGGGTATTTGAAATTATATTCTAGTTATATGAATATAATTCAAATTCAAATAGCTAATGATTTAAATTCAAAGTCCCAAAAATAAATCCTTTTAAAATGTTCATTATTTTTGGTTTGGATCAAAACCCTTGCCAAAAATGTTAAACATCTAAGAGGAGCATTTTGGAACAATGAATGAGATTTTAGGGTTTTTGCCCTTTTTTTATTTAGGTTTTTGAGGCTTCCAAATTCCCTCAGCTCAAATTTCAGAAATATAGACATGATGCACACATGAAGCTAGCCTAGAGCAATACCAGAAGCTAGGGATGTGACAACTCACCCCCACTAAACAAGAATCTCGTCTCGAGATTCAAGCGTAGGGTAAGGTGAAGGGGGAACGCAACTAGTACAATCTTCACGATCCAGGTTGCACTTCATAGGAACGTTGATTCGATCACCATTATTGTCTTGTCGTCTTGTTCTGAGAACTCCAATTGACATGACAATGAAAGGAAAGGGAAACTCTAGCAGGATCGATCTTCTAGAAGACCGAACAACTCACGGAATGAAACATAGAGCCATCTCTCAGGCTGAGAGGCGAAGCACACATCCATAGGAATGGAGTGAAGCAGATGATGAAGGTTCACTAGGTAGACAACAATTTCACGCTTAAGAAGGTGGTAAACGATTGTCAACGTAGCGAGGAGTTGAGTTGCCATGATACCATAACGATGCACCTTAGGGAAGGTGACTCGTAGAAATATCTCCTTAATGGCAAAAAGAATTACCTTTGATTCAAAGATCAATGAAACTCTTTAGGCCAGCCTAAGGCAATTCTCGAGCGATCGTTTGTAGGGGGTCGGTAGAATGGCATACCCGGACTTGGATGATGTGGATTACCTTGTTGAAGACAACGTAATGGATGAATTTGCTTATCACCGGAAATGGAAGAGACCCATGGTAGAATGGCACATTGGCGGTGCAAGCTGGGAACAAAATGCAAATGCTGGGAATGATTCTGGTAACTGGGGGAGAACCCAACAACAGAGAGTGAATTCACTGTTTGAGGAGGTCATAGCATTGCCGAGGGAACTGAGAGCGCTATACAGTTAATGCCGACGATCAAACCTAGCACTTGCGCGTGCTCTCAAGAACTTGAGCAATTCCATAATCATCAAGGTTTTACCAACATCCGTGTCAAGGGTCCGGTAACACAACTTACTACCATGATGAATGGTGATGGAGGATGCAGATGCAAAGGAAGATAACACTTTCTCAGATTTCACCCTTGGCGGGGCCAAGAAAATAAAATCTGGATGATCGACCGAGAGACATTTAGCACTCCGCTTCTAATGTTCTCCTTGATGTGCTGGTGTAACCCATTCATAGATATGGTTTGATATCTAAAACATCAAGTAAAAAGGTCGGACTTCGGGAACACAAAAATCCATAAGGAACAGTTACGGAGGTAAATCCTACGAAATCCTTATGGGGAGGTGGCCAACTTCTTCAATCAAGATACTACAATAATAGGTCTTTCGGTTGGGTGGTGCTGGCCACGACATCCACTTTACCAGTTATCGAGGAACCAATATTATAGTTCTTGGGGAAATGTTCCAACCATCATATCTGCCTGAGATTCAGATCTGGTTGGTGTCAGAATATTCCAGACCCATCAAGTCTAGGAAGAAAAATGAAGGTTTGCAACACAAATCGACGAGATGACGTTGCGGGATTCTCGGGAAATGAACTACGATAGCAAGCTCCAAAGCATGAGCTGGATCTGCTACAAACATGTGAACACGTTGTCCCAGACAAGCATGGCCACGTAGTAGTCTTATAATTAAACACTACCGAGTTCAGGTGGGGAACCATCATCAAGGATATCGAAGTCCTTGCATAAGGCATGCTCTTAAGAAGAAACTTCTTCTCCTTGAACAAATCAATCAGTGGCTTGGTGTGCTCGGAACACATATGGAATGAAGGTTGCAAGTCTCCAAACCATAGAATACTTCGCACATGTGCATGACTGACTTGGGATGATTCCAGAGGAAGCAAAACTAACTTTCTCAAATTCACGGCGGCAACTTTCACCAAATGCACGTGTATAAGAGGAAGTCACTCCTTTCATCAAACAAATACTTCATGAGCTAGCATGAAGATAATGCCTTCAAAAGTTTCCAACACTAACTTATTGTCCAACAAGACCATGGAGGAGATAAGGATGTTGTCAATGGGCTCAACAACAATTCATCTAGGTTTCCTTTTAAAAGGAATTCCATAGTTAGGTGAACACGGTGATAGCATTGGTCAGACCAAAGATGTAATGGTGTATGCTCGAGGGATCAACCACGAATAAGACAACATTAGGAGCATCATTGGTACTGATTTGATTTGACGATAGCCCACACTCAAATCAAAGGATTGATAAGACAATAGGTCCAGCAACTGATCACAGGGACCAATCAATGAAGATATCATCTTTCTTCAACACACACTACACAAGATTATCCCTTTGGAACGAACTAAGTCAGGCAAGCTTTTATCCTCCAACTCTCCAAGTTGTTGTCTAGCTTAAACAACTAGCTCCGGGATATCCAACACAGATTTTTGGAGAAAGGGTGGTTCACAAGAAACCAACTTGATCACGAGCTCAACATAACAGTCAGGGAACAACCTGGTAATACTTCCGAGAAGATATTCGGAAAATCACGAACCACCGGTATGTTACTAAGCTCGAGAACAATCTTGCCTTTCAGGGCAAGACGATATGATCAAATGAGTGAGGACTTGACAAGATCCTAACTCATCAATCAAAGGGTGCACCAAAATAAGGACTAGGTAGCACGATCAATCTTAGAATGGTGATTCAATAACCAACATACTAAGAATAAAATTATTATCCTTTAACTACCAAGCAACGAGGTTGCTAGGAGTATTGATTTCACACATCACAATTCATTTGTCGGTATTCCGGTTGCATCAACACGGAACTGAGGAATGAAAAAGGATGGCGAGAAGTATCACTATGTCAAGAATTCACAAAAGGTGGTGCAATTCTCATGAAATTCCTGTCATAAAGAAGGTAATACTTCAGGGTAGAGCAGACCAGAAGCTGGATTGTAACTTGATCTGCGGAACACAACTACTTTGACCCAATCCTAAATATGGGTGAGGTACTGGAGTTTGTTTCTCCTAGTCATTCAGGACGGAATGGCTTGACGGGCCACAAGCGTAATAGGCATCGACAGACGAATGCACGCATACTCTTGACTATCAATTGATAGGCGAGGGTCGGAAACAACTAAGATGGGACAACTCAAAAGAACATATGATTTTCTGAGTTATGGATGCATGGATTAGCATGTCGAACGAAGTTCAACATATTTCTTCCGGATAACCCATGCAGAAAGGTAGAACTGGCAGAGTCACGATTTATGAATGGAGAACTCCTCAAGAGTACTCTAATTGTGATCTTTTGATCCAATAAACATCTGCCATAAGCGGTTCATAGTATTTGGAAGAAGGAAATACCACGGACCTCGAGGACTATCGCAAAGTTACTAATATCCTAAAGGAACTAGCAAACACTATCAACATGAGGTAAGTAGAGTGAATCTCGGGTTCAAAGCCTAAGGAGTAGAATACCTACTACTAAGTGGCATCACGGGATGCTTTCGAGAATAAAAGCCAGAATCATCACACTGGGATCACAAAACATTGCTAGATTACTAGGTGACTCCCTAAACACCTAGGGCCATAATAGTAACTCCAACATAATGTCAAGGCAATAGAATACCTCAACTCAACAATTAGTGTGATTGAGCTGGCATAAAGGAGCATCGAAACCAGAGGAAAAGGATTTTGCAAATGCATCAGACTATTTAGAAACCTGGAATGACTCAGACAGCATAACGGCTGTAAATGCTCAGAAAAGATTTGAGACATTCACAAAATTGGTGGCATAACCACTCAGAAGCACAATATCAAGGTTTCGAGATCAACAGTTAACGTACGGAAGTAGTAGAAACTGAACTCAAGCTTAAATCCAACAAGTTATAAATCTACGGATTAGTAACACGTGATCCTGATAGATAGATGAGAAGACCTAGTTCCTTAACCCCGTAGGAAAGATAAGATGACTCAGATCAGAAGGGCATGAGGTATAAGGAGTAAAAGGAGCCTTACGTTCCATCCCACAATCAATTCCCCTACATATAACTAAGAATTTCTAGACTCAACTTCGACCAGTTTGGCTTGGTAATCCTACAGGCAACCTGGCTCTGATACCAACGCTGTCAGGACCCTGACTCAATGCCACATCGATCTAGCATGTAACACCTCATATCACTTTGCGGCCTCACGCACGGTATTCCCACGGGTGTCGCCTTACCTTGGCCCGGGACCGTTTGCGCCTTTTGGCACACGTATATGACGGTGTCGCTAGCATCCATATGATAAGGAGCCCGGGCTGACATGGCTAGTCGTAAACCCGAAGTGGCACAGACTTACAGGGACAGGCATTCATGACCCAGCATCGAACGTGTCGGTCATCAGCGAGTGAATCCAGGCTGTAGCACTGGGCTAGCAGGACTCCGGTGAACCGGGCTGTAGCGGGCTAACAGGACTCCGGTATTCATCGCGTGACATTTCCCCGAAGGGACAGACACAGGAACGAAGAAGGACACATGCCGGCCAGCCTAAGTGTTCCGGAGCAGTAGCAAGCTACCATGGCTCGGTGGAAACACTAGGAGACATTTCCCGGTAAGAGAGGCTACTAAAGATAAACAACTAGATAGTCAGATCCCACACATATCAAGCATTTCAATAACATACACACAATATGCTCGATATGTGCAATACAACATGGCATCACAACATGACTCTACGACTCAAGTATTTATTCAATAGGCTCCGAGGAGCGAGATATTACAAACATGGGTCTCATGACCCAACAATCAGAGCATACAAATCAAAGCACAAGCGGAACCTATCATGTCTGAGTACAGACATCTATAAATGAAAAAGGCTGAGAAGCCTGACTATCTACCAGATCCTGCCGAGGGCACAAGATCGTAGCTGAGGTATCAAGCTAAACGTCGAAGTCCACGTGGAACTACTAGCGAGACCGGAGTCTCTCTGCAAAAACATAAAATAGGAAAACATGAGTACAAATGTACCCAGCAAGACTTACATCAGAACTATCTACATATGCATCATTATCAACAAAGGGATGGTGGGGTTTAACTGCAGCAAGCCAGCTTTGACTCGGTGGCTATCCTGAACTATGACTGCAAGTAACTCTTTTGAGGTGGCGCACACGAGTCCACATATTCACCATATCAATACACCACTATGGATCCGCTCCCGTCTCAGCACTCACGCTTATCTTGCGTATTTTAGAGTATCCACTTTCACTTGTCTATGAACTGATATAAGCAACCCAGAAGTCCTTTTCCGTGGACACGGCTATTCGAATAGATGATGTTAACCCTGCAGGGGTGTACTTCTTCACACACGCTCTCACCACTTACCGTCGTTTACACGACATGTACTCGGCTACCTTCAAGCGGAAGCCCAACATGGGTGTCGGCCACGGCCTGCCTAAACACTCAAGTCTCTAGTCCAGGTTTATCGCCTATTCGGGTTCCATCCATGAGGAGATCCGGCCGGAGTTTCGCTCACAGCCCCAAACGATGTGTACAGGGTTCTGTGACACCAAACAGGCGCCCGGTTTACCCGGCCACGTGCCTACCGCATCACAGCCCACCCCTACGGTCAGCGCTGCGCACGGCCTCCAGCATACTACAAACACCAGAAACTACTTGCAACTCCTGGACAGAGGACAAGGGTGATCAAGAAGCCGAGAGGGTCCATTGGTTTCGGGCCCAATGCGTGGTAGTAGCTGAATCATGGATCACAAACACAGAACTCAGTTCCTGAGGACGGCTGCAATGAGACAACCCACCATGTACTCCTACATGGCCTCTCACCGCTACCTTTACCAAATCGTATTCACACACTTAGCTCACACATAGTAGGACATGTTCACACACCTCTGATTCATCCCCGATGAATCAGACCTGACTCAACTCTAAGCAGTAGCAGGCATGACAAACAAGCATGAATGAGTAGGCACAACAGGGCTCAAACAACTCCTACTCATGCTAGTGGGTTTCATCTATTTACTGTGGCAATGACAGGTCATGCAAAGGATAAAGGGGTTCAGCTACCGCAGCAAGTAACAGATGAATCGGTGTTGTCCTAATGCAGTAAAAGAGAGCAGGAGCGAGAGAGTAGGATTGTATCGGAATGAACAAGGGGGTTTTGCTTGCCTGGCACTTCTGAAGATAGCATTGAGTCTTCATCAGTGTCAACGATCGCATCATCGGTATCACGTCTATCGAGAGGGGACAAATACCGGCAAATACAGAAAAGACACGATCAATGCAATGCACAATATGATGCATGCTATGACATGGCAATATGAATGTGTTTTGGGCTAATGCACCTAAAACCAGATTAAATGAAGTTGGTTTGAATCCAAGATTCAAATTCAAACTCCATATGGGGTTATTTAAATGTCATTCACTTCATTTGTCCTAAACAGTAGTGATAAGTTGTTCTAACATGCATGAAAATGGTACAGATGGATTCCTTGAATTTTTCTGATAATTTTTCATATATAATTTATTTAATTTGGAGTTACGGTTAATTTTCTATGATTTTTAGAAGTTTTAGGCATTTTCTGAAATTTCTTATATAAAAATAAATTCAGAAAATAAGTTACTGCGTCAGCATGACGTCGGCATGACGTCAGCAAGTCAAAGGCGTCGACCAGGTCAAACCTGACCAGTGGGGTCCACTGGTCAGTGACCCAGTCAACTAACCAAGTTAGTTAGCCCTAACTAACTTAGTTAGCCGGGCGGGGCCCGCATGTCAGTGGCTCACCTAATTAACTAAGTTAGTTAACACTAACTAACCTAGCACTGACTAAGCAGGCGCCTGGGCCCACACGTCAGGGGGTCAAACCCCGGGTCAAACCCGCCGGAGTTGACCCGCGGCTTGTCGCCGGTGACGCCAGCAACGGCGGAGGGCGTCGGAAACGCTGCTCCGGCCACGGTTTGATGCGCGGGTGGGTGCTACGAGTAGCTGGCGATGTGGCGCATCCAACGGTGGCGGTGTTTGGTGCTGGGGTGGCCGGAGTTAACGGCGGCGAGCTCTTTTGCGGCCGCCGGAGTTCGGCTATCGACGGGAACTATGCCACAGAGCACGGGAGGAGCAGCAGTTGGGTGATTTGAGCTCCTTCGGATGCGCTGAGCGTGTTGGCGGGCTCATAAGCAAGCGGTGACGGCTGTGGCCGCGACGGCGCCATGGCCGGCGGCGAGGGATTCTCGGGCAAGGTGGTGGGGCTAGCTAGAAAGGGAGGTGGGGCACGGGGAGAGGGGGAATCGGGTCGAGGGCTCACCGCGGAGCTGCAGGGAGGGTTAGTGGGCTCGGGGGCGCGCCGGAGTGGCCGAATCAACGGAGAAGATCCTCGGCGGCCGGCGAGGGGGAAAACGTCGGGGGCGGCGTTCCGGGGCTCTTCTGGTCGCGTGAGACGACGAGGAGGACGAGGGAGGACCGGCGGAGCTCTGGGAGGCGTCGGGGAGACGAGACGGTGGCTGTGGCCGCGCGAGCGCTGGTCGGCGGCGACGGCCTCCATTCGGTCGCGGGAGGGGAAATAGAGGAGCGAGGGGGAGGGAGGTCCAGAGAGCGAGGGAGAAGTGAGAGGGGGTCGGGGCGTCTCCGTGGCGTCGCGAGGAGGTCGGGAGGCTGCCACGGCGAAGCAGGAGGTGGAGGCCTCCGCGTGCGCGCGTGCGTGCGGTGTCTGTCCTCCTGGCAGGGAGGAAGACGACAGGGGGGGTGGAGATGGGCTGGGCTGGCCAGGTGGGGGAGCTGGGCCGGCTGGTGGGCTGCACGGGTGAGGCCAGGTAGGCTTTACTCTTTTTATTTTTTTTTCTGTTCTGTTTCTTTATTTAATATCTTTTGCCATTGTTTGAATTTAAACAAATTCAAACAATGCCAAAAACTCCTCTGAATATTTTATATTGCTAAATGGACTTTTCCAAAAGCTTATAATATATTTCAGGGGTATTTGAAATTATATTCTAGTTATATGAATATAATTCAAATTCAAATAGCTAATGATTTAAATTCAAAGTCCCAAAAATAAATCCTTTTAAAATGTTCATTATTTTTGGTTTGGATCAAAACCCTTGCCAAAAATGTTAAACATCTAAGAGGAGCATTTTGGAACAATGAATGAGATTTTAGGGTTTTTGCCCTTTTTTATTTAGGTTTTTGAGGCTTCCAAATTCCCTCAGCTCAAATTTCAGAAATATAGACATGATGCACACATGAAGCTAGCCTAGAGCAATACCAGAAGCTAGGGATGTGACACTCCCTCATCCTTTGGTTTCGCACGTTCTGATGGAACGCGCTGATGATCGCGGCGGGGTGGACGTCTGGGATGTTGTGCTGTACACGGCTGAATCTCTGAATGTACTTGTGCAGTGGCTCTTCTTCCTTCTGGGCGAGCAGATGAAGATCGCTCTCTTGGCCATGTGGCTTGTGGCCGCCTGTAAAGGCGCCGACAAACTGATGGCATAAATCTGCCCAAGAGGAGATGGAATTGTCCGGCAAGTGCATGAGCCAGGACCTGACGTTGGGCTTGAGTACCAGCGGGAAGTAGTTGGCAACGATCTTGTCATCCCGTCCCCCGGCAGCCTGCACCGCGATGGTGTAGATGCTGAGAAACTCCGACGGATGCGTCTTGCCGTCGTACTTCTCTGGTACGTCTGGTTTGAAATTCTTTGTGCTGGGCCACTGGACTTGCCGCAGCTCACAGGTGAACGCAGGACAACCTACCGCGTACGGCAGATCGCCTGGTTCCCCTGGCGCATGCATGTCAATAGAGGGCCCAGCGCGCTTGTTGGATTGACGTCGCGCTTCTCTTTGGCGCTCGATGCGGGTTCGAGCGTCTTCTTGTTGTCGTTCATGGAGAACTTGGCGCTGGTCGCGACGAGCTCGTGGGTCCGACGACGTGGTGGAGCCGCTGTCGGGGTGGACCCGGCGAGTTGGCGATTTTGGCCTTCATAGTGGAGAGTGCATGGAAGTCGCACCTCCCCCGTTCTTGTTGCCATCGGCTCGCGTCCGGCTGTCCTGCCGCGGCAGCGAGGGGCTTGGTTGCCGCGCAGTGTCGCCGTTGGCGAAGCCGATGAGGCTCTGGATAGTGGCCCTCCATTTGTCGGTCTTGTCCGCCGTCGGAGGATAGTCTAGGAGCAGTTGAGCTCGCGCCAAGGCTTCTGCTGGAGTGGTGGGCGGAGGAGGTGAACGGTGCGAGGAGTGGGGTGTGCTCGGACTCCTAACCACGTTAGAAGGAGCAGTGCCCCGTCCAGGCGACCGTACTTCGCTCGAGCCAGCATGTTGACGTGCATGTTGGTCTTGAGCGCCACGAGAACCACCAGCTTGATCTTGGCCCAGCGGACGTATGGCGCTGCGAACGCCATGACACTGCTGGTCCCGCGCCTCCTGAGAGGGGCGCGGTACGCGCATGGACGCCGAGGTCTGTGCCGCCTTATATTTGGAGTTGGCCGCACTGAGGGCTCCCTCGTCGATGCCCATTCTTCCGCCGGTGTCCACTCCACCACTCGCTTGCTCCGGAGGCGGTGAAAGCGACGCAGACGGAACAGCTGCCTCCGAATCCTTCTTCTTCGGTGGCATGTCGATGAAGACGATGAAAATTTAGCTCGCGTGCACGCCAGATCGGGTTCGCACAATCTCGACGCCCCCTACCTGGCGCGCCAAAGATGTCGGGGAAACTGATCCACCAACACCTATGGGGACCGGGCCCCTTTCGGTCCGGAGGGGGGCGGAGGCCGCGCAAAGAGCGGATCGAGGCAGTACACGCGAGCAGTTTTACCCAGCTTCGGGCCACACGGATGCGTAAAACCCTACTGCTGCTTATTTGTGTGTATTGAATTCTTGCTCAAGAGCGATGGACGCTGCCAGACCGAGCGTGAGAGTGTTCCTGGTGTTTCGAATCAGCCCCAACCTCTTCTACGTTGCACTTGGGCCTCCTTTTATACTTTCAAGGGGTCACCGACAGGTGGCAACGTAGACTAGAAGGGTAAAAATGGAAAAGGATGCGGTAGGTGCAGCTACCGCTACTGTGGACACAGTGCACCCTACCTAACTCTGACGGCAGGGGACAAGGTCATTGAATGCCCGTCTGAGTTGCCTAAACAGTGCAAAAAGTGACCGTTAGGAGCGCCACCGTTTGCCACGATGGCCTTCTCTTCATCTCCGCTTGCCACCGCGTACCCCTGGCTGCACAGGCTCCCGCCACGCGCCCCTAAGGAAGCCTCATGGCGACACGCGGGTGGGTGCGCTGGAGCGTGGGTACAGATTGGCAGCGGGCCCCCGGCGAGTACCTTGTCGGGGTCGTCGTCTTGTCGAGTCCAGAAGTTTGTCGCTCACCGGACCTTGCCGGGACGTGCGGTGCATCGCGGCAAGTTTCTTGAAGTGCCGTGGTTGGCCTTCCCGACAAGCTCCTCTTGCCGGGGCCTTGTCTCTTCCTGGCAAGATCCTCTTGTGGGGCCTTGTCTCTTCATCTTGAATGCTTTGTTCTTGAATGGCTCCAAAGGAACCCACGGAGGACTCTGGCGGTCGTCCAGCAAGCCTTGCCGCGCGGCGCTGCAACTGCCCGTGCACAAGTTCGGGATACTAGGTTACCCCTACTCTAGTACACCGACACAGCTGGCGCATCAAGTCACCCGCAATTTACAGTAGTGATCGGCGGCGTAACCCGCCCCGTGATGATAACCCGCCCCGTAACCCAATGGTTAATGCTCAGGCAATTGTGGACGAGGCCAGAGCCTGCCATGAGGTAGAAGCGGTGGTTCAACAGGGGGATTATCAACAGCCTCCAATGACCCCTTCACCCTTAGTTGGGGCCGGGGTGATTTCCAGGACGGTTGGAGTACTATGTCTAGTACTGGCTTTGCGTAATGAACGTCTGCCTAAGGACTTCAAGGGTCCTCGCAAGGTGACTAATTATACAACTGATCTCCCTCCCGAAGGTTGGATTGAGAGTTATGAGTTGGGCATGGAGATGTTAGATATTAATGATGCTGTATGCGCTAAGTACTTTACTATGATGTTGGATGGGCCACCTCATACATTGTTAAAAGGTTTACTTCCTAATTCTATCAATTCATGGGCAGAGTTGAAGGCATGTTTCATCAAGAATTTCCAAGGGACATGCAAGCAGCCTGTGACGATTATCGATCTGGATAACTGCGTGAAGCGTGGGGATGAGTCAGCCCACCATTGGTTCCGGCGGGTCTCGTGTCAGGACCCCGATCCTAAGTCATAGCGATCTAGCATGTAACACATCATATCACTTTGCGGCCTCACGCATGGTATCCCCACGGATGCCACCTTACCTAGCCTGGGACTGTTTGCACCTTTTGGCTCACATATATGATAGTGTCGCTAGCATCCATATGACAGAGAACCCGGGCCGACATGACTAGTCGTAAACCCAAGGTGGCACTAACTTACAGGGACATGCATACATGACCCAACAATGCACGCGTCGGCCAACAACGAGTGAAACTGGGCTGTAGCAAGCTAGCAGGACTCCGGTAAGCACCGCATGACATTTCCCCGTAGGGACAGACACAGGAGCAAAGAAGGACACATGCCGATCATCCCATGTGTTCCGGAGTAGTAGCAAGCTACATGGCTTAGTGGAAGCACTAGGAGACATTTCCCCATAAGAGAGGCTAGCAAGAATAAACAACTAGGTGTTGGATCCCACACATAGCAATACATGTTACACATATGCATAACATGCAAGTATGTGTTGTACAACATGGCATCACTACATAACTCAACAACTCATATAGATAAAGGCCCAGCAGAATCCCGATCTGGTAATGAACATGAACCTAGTGATAATATACTTGCATGTTTCTATTTCTGATGCTGAAACACAATCTGGTAATGAACATGAACCTAGTGATAATGATGATGTTCATGTTGATGCTCAACCTAGCAATAACAATGATGTAGAGATTGAACCTACTGTTGATCTTGATAACCCACAACCAAAGAATCAACATTATGATAAGAGAGACTTCATTGCTAGGAAGCACGGTAAAGAAAGAGAACCATGGGCTCAGAAACCCATGCCTTTTCCTCCTAAACCATCCAAGAAAAAGGATGATGAGGATTTTGAGCTCTTTGCTGAAATGATTAGACCTATCTTTTTGCATATGCGTTTGACTGATATGCTTAAAATGAATCCTTATGCTAAGTATATGAAATATATTGTTACAAATAAAAGAAAGATACCGAAAGCTGAAATTTCCACCATGCTTGCCAATTATACTTTTAAAGGTGGAATACCTAAGAAACTAGGAGATCCAGGAGTACCAACTATACCTTGCTCCATTAAAAGAAACTATGCTAAAACTGCTTTATGTGATCCTGGAGCCGGTGTTAGTGTTATGCCTCTCTCTTTATATCGTAGACTTGATTTGAATAAGTTGACGCCTACGGAAATATCTTTACAAATGGCCGATAAATCAACTGCTATACCTGTCGATATTTGTGAGGATGTGCGTGTTGTGGTTGCAAATGTTACTATTTTAACGGACTTTGTTACTCTTGATATTCCCGAGGACGATAGTATGTCTATTATACTTGGTAGACCCTTTTTGAATACTGCAAGGGCTGTTATTGATTGCAACAAAGGCAATGTCACTTTTCATGTTAACGGTAATGAGCATACGGTACACTTTCCGAGGAAACAACCTCAAGTCCACAATATCAATTCTATTGGAAAATTTTCAACGATTACTATTGGAGGTTTTGAATTCCCTCTTCCTACTGTCAAGAAGAAATATGATATTCTTATTGTTGGGGACATGCATATCCCCATTGAGGTAACCTAGTGTTATTCGAAAATTCTCCGGTTTCATGCGGTTCGGAAAGAGTTTGTTAACAAGACTTGATCAACGTTGTTAGTGGATTCCTTTTGGTGAGCACGAGATGGATGAAGTTAGAAAGCACAACTCTCTACACCCTCCTTTTACTTTATGTTATTTAGATTAAATAAAGCAAAAATAGTATTTTCTGTCTGTTTTCCGAATTATCCTTGCAATGAAAATACCCCGAAAATAAAAGTTCTCCAAACGTCCTGAAAATGAAATAAGATTTTTTGTAGAATATTTAATAATTTCTGGCACTGAGAACACAATAGGGGGCCCACCATTTGGCCACGAGGGCATAGGGCGCGCCCACCCCCTGGGGCGTGCCCCCTGCCTTGTGGGCCCCACGTGGACCCCTCCACTTATTCTAGCACCCACTCACTTCGTCTTCCTCCAGAAAAAAAATCCTCCCATAGCTCAAACCCGTGTTCTAGCTCATCTTGCTGCCATTTTCGATCTCTTTGCTCAAAGCTCCATTCACAAAAATGTTTGGGGAGATTGTTCTTCGGTATGTGACTCCTCCAATGGTCCAATTAGTTTTTGTTCTAGTGCTTTATTTATTGCAAATTTTTGCTGCTAAGGTGACCCTATTCTTGAGATTGCATGTCAAATTTATATGGTCCAAAGTAGTTTTAATGCATGATATAGCCTCTAGGCACCTGTGGGAGTAGTTGCTATCAATCTTGTTGAGTTTGGTTCACTTTTATTTTGAGTCACTAAAATTTCAGAAATTTTTGAGAGAAAGACAAATTCATAGGAAAATATACCAAGGTGGTTCCTCAAGGAAACAAAGACCAAGGCTTGCGATACATGAGCCGGACGATGAAACACCGAGGGAAGCTCAAGTGCGGCCTTGTGAATGGCCGATAGAGGAGTTTATGTTCCAGGCAGGCATCAAGGATGAATTTGACGCGTATGCGCGTAATGCTGATCTTGAGGACTTCGTGTCAGATAAGTGCCTACAGTACCACTACCTAACTGATTCCTTTGTGAGGAGGTTTAAATTTACATCATCGCGCAATTCTCACACTGTTTTATTCGATCTTTATGATAAATCATATACCATGGACCTAGAAGATTTTAATACTGCTTGTAAACTCCCGCAGTGGGGCAATGTTAGTGAACCCCGCAAATCTGAATATAAAGACTTTCTTACTAGTATCACTGTGGGGGAATCTAGGGAAATCACACAAGCTACCATAGGGAGCATTCATTTCCCTTCCACACATTATTTTGCTCTCTTTGTAGGTAGATGCAATAACGGTAAAGATGAGGCTTGTCACAGGTGCGTTCCAGATCTTAGTGTCCTCAAGAGTGCGATATTAGTTGACAAACAATATAACTTAGGGTCCATTGTTGCACGAAGGTTGCATCTTAACACTACAAGTGGAGATTTGTTTGGTGGAATTTAGGCAACTCGTGTAGCTAATTATCTTGGTGTACCCATACATGGAAATGATATGGAATTGCCTACTACTTATCTAGATTATAGTGGTATGGTTCGCCATCAGTTTCTTAAGAGGAATGAACAATTCCTCCAGTACCGACTAATCTTTGACAGACAGCTCACTGTCCATGTTGCCATCCCTGCTCCTACTTTCTTTAACTTTCAAGCAAAAAGGAGATATGTTATAACCAGAGAGGAGGCGAATGAGTATGAGAGGAGGACGAAGGCATCTCGCCTCCGAGATGCAGCTCTTCAGGCAGTAGCTGCTGCATCTCAGTACAACGCCAGCTACGACTTTGGATATCCGCCAGGCCAGTAGTGGCCATAGACCAACTTAGGCCAAAAGCCTAAGCTTGGGGGAGTACGTATTTCTCACCGACATTACATTCATGTTCACACACTCATTCTAGTTGTCGGTGCTCATACTTTTTCATTGTACTATCCATGCTAGTTTATTTTCTTTTCTATGCCTTCTTCTTGTGTGTTTGAAAAACCTTAAGAAAAACAAAAAAAATTAGTTGTAGCTGTTAGCTAGTTTACTTTCCATGCCTGTAGTAGTAGTAATTAAAAGGAAACCCAAAAACATTTCTCGTTCTTTTGCTTGTTGGGAGCTTTCCTGTGTAAATAGTTTTATTTCTTTTCTTATTCTTTGGGGGTCGAGAGGAGAAGACCATGATGAAAATGTTGAGTGGCTCTCATATGCATTATTGTTGATTTAACAAAGAGCCAATATTACCTTGTCTTCTCCCTTGTATTAAATGCTTGCAGATTCCAGCTTAGTCCAATGCATGTGCACTATTATTATTTTCCGCACCGTTCAGTCGTGCAAGTGAAAGGCAATAATGACGACATATGATGGACTGATTGAGATGAGAGAAGCTGGTATGAACTCGACCTATCTTGTTTTTGTAAATATGATTAGTTCATCGTTCCTGATTCAACCTATTATGAATGAAACATGTTTGCAATGACAATTAGATATTATAGTTGCCCATGCCATGCTCAATTTGCTAGGAGTTTATAATGGTTTACCTTGCGTGCCAACATGCTATTAAAATGGTTGTAATGTGGTATGATAGGGTGATATCCTCCTTTGAATGATTCGAGTGACCTAACTTGGCACATGTTCACACATGCAGTTGAAACAAAATCAACATAGCCTCCACAATATTTATGTTCATGGTGATTTATATCCTACTCATGCTTGCACTCATTGTTGATTAATCTTAATGCATGTTCATGACTGTTGTCGCTCTCTAGTTGGTCGCTTCCCAGTCTCTTTCTAGCCTTCACTTGTAGTAAGCAGGAATACTTCTTGTGCATCCATTTCCATAAACCCCAAAGTTATTCCATATGAGTCCACCATACCTTCCTATATGCGGTATTTACCTGCCGTTCCAAGTAAATTTGTATGTGCCAAACTCTAAACCTTCAAATGAAATTCTGTTTTGTATGCTTGAATAGCTCATGTATCAACTAGGGCTGTCTATATCTTTCAAGCTAGGTGGGTTATTCTCATGATGAGTGGACTCCGCTCATCACTCAGGAGAAAATGGCCGGTAACCGGGATGCCCAGTCCCAGTCCCATGCTCAAATCAAAGTAATTGCAAACAAAACTCCCCCAGGATTGTTGTTAGTTGGAGGCACCGTTGTTTCAGACAAGCCATGGATTGATGTTTGTTGGTGGTGGGGGAGTATAAAATTTACCATTCTATTTGGGAACCACCTATAATGTGTGTAGCATGGAAGATATAGAGATCTCTTGGTTGTTATGTTGACAATGAAAGTATGCCACTCAAAATAGTATCTATCTCGGTTTCTAAACTCGAGCTCTGGCACCTCTGCAAATCCCCGCTTCCCTCTGCAAAGGGTTGTCCATTTACTTTTGTATTGAGTCATCATACTCTTATTAAAAAGCACCAGTTGGAGAGCACCGCTGTCATTCACATGCATTGCTATTAATTTACATTGAGTATGATTGTGACTGGATCTCTTTTACCATGAATTACAATGTCTAGTCAGTCCTTGATCTTCAGGGGTGCTCTGCATTTATGTTTTGCGGTCTCAGAAAGGGCTAGCGAGATACCATCTTGTTATATCATGTTATGATTGTTTTGAGAAAGTGTTGTCATTCGAGATTTATTATTATTGCTCGCTAGTTGATTATGCCATTGATATGAGTAAAAATGAGACCTAAATGTTATTGTTAATATGGTTAGTTCATAATCTTTGCTGAAAACTTGAATGTTGCTTTACATATTTGCAACAACAAGATCAAACAAAATTTGTAGGTCTTTCTTTATCACTTTCAGTTTGTCAACTGAATTGCTTGAGGACAAGCAAAGGTTTAAGCTTGGGGGAGTTGATACGTCACCAACGTATCTACTTTTCCAAACACTTTTGCCCTTGTTTTGGCCTCTAACTTGCATGATTTGAATGGAACTAACCCGGACTGACGCTGTTTTCAGCAGAATTGCCATGGTGTTATTTTTGTGCAGAAATAAAAGTTCTTGGAATGACCTGAAAATCCACGGAGGCACGTTTTGGAATTAATGAAAAATATTGGTGAAAGAATCAGCATCAAGGGGCCCACACCTTGTCCACGAGGGTGCAGGGTGCCCCCTGCCACGTGGGCCCCCTGGGACTCCATCGACCTCAACCCCAACTCCATATATTCACTTTCGGGGAGAAAAAAAATCAGGGAGAAGGATTCATCACGTTTTATGATATGGAGCCGCCACCAAGCCCTAATCTTCCTCGGGAGGGCTGATCTAGAGTCCGTTCGGGGCTCCGGAGAGGGGAATCCGTCGCCATCGTCATCATCAACCATCCTCCATCACCAATTTCATGATGCTTACCGCCATGCGTGAGTAATCTCATCGTAGGCTTGCTAGACGGTGATGGGTTGGATGAGATTTACCATGTAATCGAGTTAGTTTTGTTAGGGTTTGATCCCTAGTATCCATTATGTTCTAAGATTGATGTTGCTATGACTTTGCTATGCTTAATGCTTGTCACTAGGGCCCGAGTGCCATGATTTCAGATCTGAATCTATTATGTTTTCATGAATATATGTGAGTTCTTGATCCTATCTTGCAAGTCAATAGTCACCTACTATGTGTTATGATCCGGCAATGCCGAAGTGACAATAATCGGGACCACTCCCGGTGTTGACCGTAGTTTGAGGAGTTCATGTATTCACTAAGTGTTAATGCTTTGGTCCGGTACTTTATTAAAAGGAGGCCTTAATATCCCTTAGTTTCCAATAGGACCCCACTGCCACGGGAGGGTAGGACAAAAGATGGCATGCAAGTTCTTTTCCATAAGCATGTATGACTATATTCGAAATACATGCCTACATTACATTGATGAACTGGATCTAGTTCTGTGTCACCCTATGTTATAACTGTTGCATGAGGAATCGCATCCGACATAATTATCCATCATTTATCCATTGCCTACGAGCTTTTTGCATATTGATGTTTGCTTAGTTACTTTTCCGTTGCCACTATTACGATTGCTACAAAAACTACTATTGTTACTTTTGCCACCGTTATCGTTACTTCCATACTACTTTGCTACTAAATACTTTGCTGCAGGTATTAAGTCTTTCAGGTGTGGTTGAATTGACAACTCAACTGCTAATAGTTGAGAATATTCTTTGGCTCCCCTTGTGTCAAATCAATAAATTTGGATTGAATACTCTACCCCCGAAATTTTTTGCGATCCCCAATACTTGTGGGTTATCACTTGCCTTACTGAATCTATCAGAAAACAACAAGAAAAGAAAACAGAACATTTCCCCGTGATACGGTGGTCAATAGGTTTGGGGGGGTATATAAAGATTTTTTATCTTGGGAAACAAGCAAACGGAAGAAAAATGGAGTCCAGAAGGTACGAGGTGGGCACAATCCACCTGGGCGCGCCTTGCTTGCTAGGCGCGCCCTGGTGTCTTGTGCCCACCAGGGTACGCTTCCTGGAAGTTTCTAATTTTCCTAATTTTCTAAATATTCCAAAACTTACAAAAAATATTTTTGCGGATTTTTTGGAGTCCATTTACTTACCGTGTCACATACCTCCTTATTTTCACGATTCTGGAGTGTTCCGGAAGGACTCTTTTATGTGTTCTTCTGGCATCAATGTTTGGATAATATTGCTTTCAACATTAATGGGGGTACCTGAGATATATTGTTTTATTCGGTGCCCATTAACAACCTTCGGGTTAGTACCTTCAGCATTATTTATTTTGATAGCTCCAGACCGATAAACCTCCTCAATAACATAGGGTCCTTCCCATTTGGAGAGGAGTTTTCCTGCAAAGAATCTGAAACAAGAGTTGTACAAAAGAACATATTCACCAACTTTAAACTCACACTTTTGAATTCTTTTATCATGCCATCTTTTAACTTTTTCATTAAATAACTTGGCATTTTCATAAGCTTGGGTTCTCCACTCATCTAATGAGCTGATATCAAATAACCTCTTTTCACCGGCAAGTTTGAAATCATAGTTGAGTTCTTTGATTGCCCCATATGCTTTATGTTGTAACTCAAGAGGCAAATGAAAAGCTTTTCCATAAACCATTTTATAAGGAGACATACCCATAGGATTTTTATATGATGTTCTATAAGCCCAAAGTGCATCATCTAATTTCTTAGACCAATTCTTCCGGGACCTATTGACAGTCTTTTGCAAGATTAATTTTATTTCTCTATTGCTAAGTTCAACTTGACCACTAGACTGAGGATGATAAGGTGATGCAATTCTATGGTTAACATCATACTTGGTGTCGGTGTCAAAACCGGCGGATCTCGGGTAGGGTGTCCCGAACAGTGCGTCTAAGGCAGATGGTAACAGGAGGCAGGGGAAACGATGTTTACCCAAGTTCGGGCCTTCTTGATGGAGGTAATACCCTATGTCCTGCTTGATCGTTCTTGATGATATGAGTATTACAAGAGTTGATCTACCACGGGATCAGAGAGGCTAAACCCTAGAAGCTAGCCTATGGTATGATTGTCTGTTGTCCTATGGACTAAAACCCTCTGGTTTATATAGACACCGGAGGGGGCTAGGGTTACACAAGGTCGGTTACAAAGGAGGAGATATACATATCCGTATTGCCTAGCTTGCCTTACACACCAAGTAAGGTCCCATCCGGACACAAGACGAAGTCTTCAATCTTGTATCTTCATAGTCCAACAGTCCGGCCAAAGGATATAGTCTAGCTGTCCGGAGACCCCCTAATCCAGGACTCCCTCAGTAGCCCCCGAACCAGGCTTCAATGACGTGGAGTCCGGCATGCCGTATTGTCTTCGGCATTGCAAGGCGGGTTCTTCTCCAAATTTTGAATGTCTGTTAAGTAGTGTCCGGCCCCATAAATGTTGGACTTCTTGGCTTCTGTGCTCAATAAGGGATATCTTCCACGCGTCGAATGAATACGAGGAGCCAGGGTGTTTTTACATTCGCCCCCTAGCGAGATAAATAAATTGTCTATTAAAGGGATGGGGATTCTTAGATCCAATCCAGACCATCCTCCCACAGCAAGAATCCATCAGAGCGTGCTTCAGAAAAATCCATTCCAGCATGGTCGACCATCGCAGCTCCTCCTCCCGCCCCTGTAGCCCTAAGCCCGGTGATTGGGAGAGGTGTTCCATCCCACACAATCGATTAGTAGAGCTGCAGACTCAGGGATTTCTCCCTCCAGCGTATATGGTCCCCGACTGAGCCGGGCTCGCCACCTATAATGGCGGGGAGCAAGCGGAGAGCTTCCCCAGCCCCTCTATGGGGGAGCGGGTGTGCCTTGTTCCTTACTTACTAAGGGGACTTGGATTTCCAATTCATCCGTTCCTCTGCGGGCTCCTGGTGTTTTACGGCCTCCAACTACATAATTTCACCCCTGCTTCCATATTACACATCGCCGGCTATTCCTGGGCTGTGAGGCTCATTTCGAGCTGTGGAAAAGGTTATTTTGCCTCGTGCCCCGCACACAGAAGGGGTCACTTTATCAAGTGGGCGGAGCTGAAATATGGCGCATCGCTGAAACCGGATACCTGTCCGGTACTCCGAAGAAGACGTCCGAAGACTGGCCTTCGGAATGGTTTTATATGGAGGACGTCCCCCTTCCAGATCCTGTTCGACAGGGTCTTCTTGAGTTCAACAATGCTCCTCTGAAGAAACGCCAAAGCTGGCGCCCACGGAGCCCCCAGGAGGAAGACAACAGAGAAGTCCTTTACCTGATGAGCCGGATTAAAGCGCTGGCTCAATCAGGATTGACAGTAATCAAGGTTATGTCAATATGCATAATGCGGGGAGTGCAGCCACTTCAATATCGAGGGCACCCCATGTGGTGTTTCAACGGGGAAGATGATGCCACCCGTTGCGGGCGTAAGGGACCGGACTCCGCTGCTACTTTAGCAAAAATTCTGTCCGAGTTGTTCAAGGGAGAGGAAGAGGAGTTCATCCGTATCAAGCCACAGGATGGATTCTCCATGTACAACCCTCCAAGTGGGTGAGTTATATCTATTTACTCCCATTCTTCCTGCATTCTTCGTCGTAGTTACTCACCTTGCAATTTTACGGCAGGAACTGCGAAAAGCTGTAAGGGAGGTCAACAACCCATCTCCACAACTAGAGGACCCTGGCCGGGCCCTCGGTCCCGGACTCGAAGAAGATCCGGACATATTCGTGGAGCTGATAGACAGACAATTCTATCAATTGAGCTGTGATGACGCCATGGTGGCCATAACGGCCGACTATCCCGGACTGCTCCCTGCGTCGCATGTAAGAAAAACCAAAATCCCAACTCCAAAACTAGGATCCCCTTTTAGACACTTCACCTACCGTACACATATGGTGTTTTACAGGGAAGGCATTCGGGACGCCTTGCTGAACCTGCAGCAACTCGCCAACAAGAGACACCGAGGCCGGTAGGCCAAAAAGGAAGGTGACCAGGATGGAGACACCAGCGCAGAGGTATGACACAAAACCCCGCTTCGTGGTTGTCGTCTTTCTCAAAATTCAATGACGTCCATGCTTCTTTAATAGAAAAACGCTCGCCGGAATATGTCCGGAGAGGCTGCCGATCACGCTTCCACCAGTCGGGCTCCAGGGCCGGACATAGAGGCAGAAGCCGACATGGGGCGGACGCCGGATGCTCCCCCTACAGAGGATGCGGATAGACTGTCCGCTACAAATTCAAAAGTGGAGAGCTCCATGAATCATAGGCGTCGTCGGGCCATACTCCGTGACGCTTTCTTCCCACCAGAGGCATTTGATGCCTTCAATTCTGGAGACGCGTACCTCCGTGCTGCTCAAAATGGTCTAGCCAGAGCCACAGACCAGTATGTAAGGGATGTACGGGTAAGCAAATCTGATGATTATATGTATCAGTAGCCCCTGAGACTTGAAACAGTTGACGCAACTGATTTAAGGATCATTATTTGTGCAGGTTCTTACGGAGAAGAATTCCCAACTGTCTCAAGAGCTGGACCAGTACAAGGCCCAGCTTGAAGCCGTTGTTGCCGCATTCAAGGAGTCCAAAAAGGGTCCCCCTGGTAACTCTTTTGTCTATTGCAATGAATATCGGTACCAGGTAGTATGCGGCATGTATGCACACCTAACAATAGATGTTGCAGGTGGCCCTGGGGTGAATCCGGAGGCCGTGGAGGCGGATACGGCACGTGATGATCGACAGCGAAATGCTGGCGAGCGCGTGCTGACACGAGTCAGGAAGGAGAAAAATGATCTCCAAGATGCCAATATCCGGCTGGGCGTGGAACTGAAGGATGTCTGAGCCCAGCTTGCTGACTCTGTGAAGGAGAATAAACGGCTTCAGCGCGGCATTTTTAGTAAGTGCTTGAATGAACTTTTTAAAGCAGTTCGGTGAAGAAACCTGCTAACAGCGTTATGTCTGCAGGTATGCTGACGGGTCGTCCCACGGAGGAGATGCCCAGGCTTCGGGTGATCTTCTACCAGAGCTCTCACAACTGCACGAACAAGTTCGGTAGGTGATGCAGAGCATTGCCCAAGCCTTGTGGCCATCCGCATCCCCGCCAGGAGGCATGGGGGAGCTTATAGAGAAGCTCAAGGGAGCGCGGCGGTGCTTCCGATTATGTAAGATATCAGCCTGCCGACAAGGTGTAAGGGAAGCCTGGGCTATGGTGAAGACACGATATACCAAGGCTGACCCGAACCACATGGCTGAGGTCGGACCTGTGGGGGCCGATGGGAAAGAGATCCCCGTCAGTTTAGTGTATGATCAAGTAGAAATAGCCGAAAAGTATTTCCAATGGGATTGTAGGCTAGACAGCCTGTTGGATGGTATAGAAGAAGAATTTAATCAGTCTTAGTGACTGTGTACTTCAAGTGACATATGTAATGTCCCTAGCCGGATTGTAAATAATTTTGTCATGGCGGACCTTTTCGCTTCGACCTCTGAACCCGATAGTCCGGAGTGTATCCGAGTACCCACTCGGTTATATAAAAACCGGGGTATGCATGGAGACCAGGCGTAGGGGTCAAAAGTGCTTGAACAGACAAGTATCCAACTAGCTATGTTATATTACATGGATAGTAAGAAACATCTTCTAGGGAGAATAGTTCAGTTAAGGGTTCCTTTCCCTGGGTACGCATGCCCTAATGTGCATGTCCGTACTGCGAGACGCAGGCTAAAAACATCTGGGGGCGTGTAGTCATTTAAATGAAAGTCATCTTTTATTCGGCGACCGAATATTCCCTTAAGAACGCTAGCTTTCGGCTTCACCCAGTCTGAGGTACACATACGGCTGACCCGGCAGTAACAATCACAGAGGTGCTCCCCTTATGCCCTAGCCGAATTAACAGGAACGTAGGGCACAAATACAAGAGCCAGGCAACCCAGCTTGGCCAAAACTTAAGTCATATCGATGCATATAATGGCGAAAAAGGTACATGCAGAAGAATAACACATGTGCGGGGCATAAAGCCTGGAAAGGTAATTATATTAAGCTTCTGTATAGGAAGCCCCCAGGTATATTGAGCGCGGTTAGCGCGTAGGAATTGTGTAACCAAGACACAGGTTTAGCCCTTTAGGGCCTTGAAGAGAAAAGAGAGAAAGAAAGATAGAAAAAACAGATGTGCAAAAAACTCATGGAGGTAAGGAGATGAACATAGAGTCCGGCGCTAGGCGTAGAATCTTTGGAGTCTGGCTGCGTTCCATGGGTTTGGCTCGAGTCGATTATTCGATGCATCCCGCAGACAGTACGCTCCACCGGTCAGAACCTAGTCGATAATGAAGGGACCTTCCCATTTGGGCTTGAGCTTGTTCTTTTTCTTCTCCGGTAGGCATAGAACTAGTTCACCAACGTTATAGGTTTTGGCCCGCACTTCTCTGCTTTGATACCTTCCAGCCTGTTGCTGATAGACTGCGGAACGGGCTTTTGCCACGTCGCACTCCTCCTCCAAGGCATCCAAACCGTCCTGCCGATCGAGCTCGGCCTCTCTTTCTTCGTACATGCGCACTCGAGGTGAGTCATGAATTATGTCGCAAGGCAGCACTGCCTCAGCGCCGTACACCATAAAAAACGGTGTGTATCCGGTAGTGCAATTTGGCGTGGTCCGCAGCCCCCATAGTATGGAGTCGAGCTCCTCTACCCAATGGGTGTCTGATTCCTTTAAGGACCGGACTAATCTGGGTTTAATGCCACTCATGATAAGACCATTCGCTCGTTCTACTTGACCGTTAGTTTACGGATGATAGACAGAAGCATAATCGAGCTTGATGCCCATGTTGCTGCACCAAAGTTTCACCTCGTCGGCTGTAAATTTTGTGTCGTTGTCAGTGATGATGCTGTGGGGAACGCCATAACGGTGTACAACCCCGGATATGAAGTCTATCACCAGTCCGGATTCAGCCGTTTTGACAGGTTTGGCTTCTATCCATTTGGTGAATTTATCCACCATGACCAGTAAGTATTTTCTCTTATGGGTTCCCCCTTTGAGGGGTCCGACCATATCGAGCCCCCAGACCGCAAAGGGCCAAGTAATGGGGATTTTTTGGAGGGCGGTAGGTGGCATGTGGCTTTGGTTTGCAAAAAGCTGGCAACCGACACAATGTTGTACCAGATGATGTGCATCTGCCCGGGCCATCGGCCAATAAAAACCTGTCCGGAAGGCCTTGCTTACAAGGGCCCGGGCTGCTGCGTGGTGGCCGCCGAGTCCAGCATGGATTTCTGCCAAAAGCTTCCGCCCTTCCTCTTCGGAGATGCACCTTTGAAGGACTCAGGTTGTGCTTTTCCTATAAAGCTCTCCCTCATGGACCTTGTAGGCTTTAGATCGCCGCACTATGCAGTGGGCCTCATTTTGGTCCTCGGGTAATTCCTGTGTAGTTAGGTAGGCCAGGAATGGTTCTGTCCACGGGGTGATTATGGCCATTATCACATGGGCTGACGGTGTTATTTCGGTGGCAGAGCCTCCGATTGTGTCAGAGTATTCGGTATCTAGGGTTGTGGTCGGGTCCGGACTATTTTTGCTGGTGTCCCCTTCCCATACCACAGATGGTTTAAACAGTCTTTCCAGGAAGATGTTCGGTGGGACAGGGTCGTGTTTAGTGCCGATACGGGCTAGGACGTCCGCCGCCTGGTTGTTTTCCCGAGCCACATGGTGGAATTCAAGCCCTTCAAACCGGGCTGACAATTTGAGGACAGCGTTGCGATATGCCGCCATTTTCGGATTCTTGGCATCGAAGTCTCCATTTATTTGGGATATTGCGAGGTTCGAGTCCCCACGCACCTCCAGGCGTTGGATGCCCATGGAGACTGCCATCCGGAGGTCGTGTAATAGGGCCTCAGATTCGGCTGCATTATTGGAGTCTGTATATAGTATTTGGACCACCTATTGCACCGTGTCTCCGGTGGGAGATGTCAAGACGACGCCAGCCTCCAGACTATCCAGCATTTTAGAGCTGTCGAAGTGCATGATCCAATTGGAGTATGCGCCGTACTCTTTAGGGAGTTCGGCTTCTGTCCATTCAGCTACGAAATCGGCCAGTACTTGAGACTTAATGGCTCGTCATGGCTTATATGTTTTGTCGAATGGGAGGAGCTCAATGGCCCATTTGGCAATCCGGCCCGTGGCATCGCGGTTGTTTATTATGTCATTGAGTGGTACTTCGGAGGCCACCGTAATCGAACACTCTTGAAAGTAGTGTCGTAATTTCCGAGATGCCATAAATACCGCGTATGCTATCTTTTGGTAATGTGGGTACCGTGATTTGCATGGAGTGAGGACGGTGGATACATAATATACCGACTTTTGAAGTGGGAATTTATGTCCGTCCATTTCTCGTTCGACGACAAGCACTGCGCTTACAACTTGGTGAGTTGCTGCTATATATAATAGCATTGGTTCGCCAACAGTAGGTGCGGCCAGGATTGGGTTGGCGGCCAGGATGGCTTTTATTTCTTCCAGTCCGGCCATGGCTGCATCCATCCACTCGAAGTGTTCGGTGCGCCAAAGAAGGCGATAAAGGGGAAGTGCCTTTTCTCCTAATCGGGAGATAAAGCGGCTTAAAGCTGCCATGCATCCAGTCAATTTCTGGATTTTCTTGGGGTCAGTTGGGATAGCCAACTGTGATAAAGCTCGAATTTTAGCCGGATTTGCTTCAATTCCTCTACTGGAGATGATGGAGCCCAGGAGCTTTCCGGTGGGAACGCCAGAAACACATTTTTCCGGATTGAGCTTAATGCCGTATGTTCGGAGATTGGTGAACGTGAGCCTCAAGTCGTCTATTAAAGAGTCGACGTGTCTGGTTTTAATGACCACATCGTCTACATATGCCTCCACAGTCTTACCGATCTGCTTTTCTAGACATGTCTGGATCATGCGCTGATATGTTGCGCTGGTGTTTTTGAGCCCGAAGGGCATTGTGTTAAAGAAGAAGGGGCCGTATGGTGTTATAAATGCCGTTGCGGCTTGATCAGACTCCGCCATCTTAATCTGGTGGTAACCGGAGTATGCGTCGAGGAAGCACAATGATTCGTGTCCTGCGGTAGCGTCGATGATTTGATCGATGCGAGGGAGTGGGAAGGGATCCTTTGGGCAAGCCTGATTAAGGTCTTTGAAGTCGACACATAGGCGCCATGATTTGTCCTTCTTTGGTACCATCACCAGGTTTGCTAGCCAATCCAGATGTTTTATTTCTTTAATGAATCCGGCTTCCAGTAGCTTGGCCAGCTCCTCTCCCATGGCTTGTCGCTTAGGTTTAGAGAAACGCCGAAGAGTCTGCTTGACCGGCTTGAATCCTTTTAGAATATTAAGGCTATGCTCGGCCAATCTACGTGAGATTCCTGGCATGTCTGAAGGATGCCAGGCGAATATATCCCAATTCTCGCGCAGAAACTCTTGTAGTGCGGCGTCTACAGTGGGTCTAACTGTGCCCCAACGAATGCTCTTTTTGTAGGGTCCGTTGGATGGACTTGGAATTTAACTATTTCGTCCGCTGGTTTAAAGGAGGTGGACTTGATCTTTTGTCTAGTATCACGTCGTTCCTGTCCACCATGGAGCGCAGCGCGGTTAACTCCTCCGCCACAAGGGCTTCGGATAATGGCTCGAGGGCTAGTGCGGCTGTTTTGTTCTCGGCGCGGAGTGCTATGTACGGATCTCTAGCTAGAGTGATAATTCCCTTGGGTCCGGGCATTTTGAGCTTCATGTACCCGCAATGGGGTATGGCTTGAAAATCGTGAATGCCTCCCGCCCTAGAAGGGCGTGGTATCCGCTACTAAACGGGGCCACTTGCAATGTAATTTCTTTGGACCTGTAATTCTCCGGAGTGCCGAATACCACATCAAGTGTGATTTTCCCAGCGCAACGTACCTCCCGACTAGGGATGATTCCTCGGAATGTCGTACTACTTTGCTCAATACGGTTGCTGCCTATGTCCATTTTTTGGAGAGTTTCCTCATAAGTGAGGTTTAATCCGCTGCCGCCATCCATGAGCACCTTGGTGAGCCGAAAGCCATCCACAATTGGACTGAGGACCAAAGCGGCTAGTGCTCGGGTTGTTCGGAATTTAGGTTCGTCACTGGCGTTGAAGGTGATAGCTGTGTCGCTCCATGGATTTATTGCTGCCATGTGGCAGACTTCGGCAAGGCCGCGGAGTGCTCGCTTACGCCTATTATTTGAGGCGAAGGTCTCGAAGACCGTTAATAGTGTGTTGTTATCCATGGGAAGGTGCTCTGAGGTTTTTTGGGTGAGAAGATCCTCACCGCTTTTGGCCACCTGTCGGAGTACCCAACATGCTCTAAGGCTGTGTGTTGATATGGTAGCCGCTGTACTATAGATTTTACCGGGCGCGTTGAGCCATCCCTCCAATATGGTTCCACGCCCTGTAGTGGGCTTTTGCTTCTTTGTAATTGAGTCGGGCGACTTATGAGAGTGCACCCTTTTAGTTCGGACTGGGGGTTTTGTCAGAGCCGGATTATCCCAAAATTGCATTTGGGTTTTCCAGGCACTTTCCATCGCACAATATTTCTGTACTATGGCCGCCAAGTCAGCGAAGTGTGCTACGTCACGGCGACTTATGGCGTAGAGGACTCCTTTGTCCATGCAATTATTGCAAAAGAACGAAATTTCATCTTCCTCATGACAGTCCTTGACCTTGTTCATTACAAGGAGGAATCTGGCCCAATAGTGATGTACTGTCTCTTGGGGCGCTTGCCTAATGTGGGAAAGATCGTTTGTATCTAGGTGGGTGGATTTAAGTCCAGAGCTTGACCCAATCTGTGATCCCGGGGCCGGGGAGTTTCCGATCTTGGGAGTTCGGGCTTCGGGATGTTGCCCTGCGGGTTCGGTATGCGGCATGATTCTGGATTCAGGGTTAGGGCGGTGTCCTCCCGTGAGCGAGTATCCTGTTTGGAGAGCTCGGGAATCCGGACATAGTTCGTCCTCACGATAGAGGGAGAATCTCCGCATTGCTCCTCCACCACCGCTATCTGATGGGTGACCGGCGGAGAGTTAATCTCCCTTTGGTCGGGTTTAAGCCCGATCCGATCGTAGTCCGTAGTGACTCCCAGAGCAGCAATGCGATCCAAGAGCTCGTTCAAAGAGGAGAGCTCCATTGGATCCATCTGCTCAGCAAATTTTGAGCCGATGTGGAGGCTATTTTCGATGACCCAAGAGGTCATCATCGGCGCAGCGGCTGAGCGGGCGGTCATGATGAAGCCGCCTAGTCGGAGAGTTTGGCCTACAGCCAGGGCTCCCCCAGAGGTGATGTTGTCCTTGACAACGAGGCGAGCCATCTTCCTTATGATGAAGACACAGTGGAACTCTCAATGAAAGCACCAATGTCGGTGTCAAAACCGCCGCATCTCGGGTAGGGGGTCCCGAACTGTGCGTCTAAGGCGGATGGTAACAGGAGGCAGGGGACACGATGTTTACCCAGGTTCGGGCCCTCTTGATGGAGGTAATACCCTATGTCCTGCTTGATTGTTCTTGATTATATGAGTATTACAAGAGTTGATCTACCACGAGATCAGAGAGGCTAAACCCTAGAAGCTAGCCTATGGTATGATTGTCTGTTGTCCTACGGACTAAAACCCTCCGGTATATATAGACACCGAAGAGGCTAGGGTTACACAAGGTCGGTTACAAAGGAGGAGATATACATATCCGTATTTCCTAGCTTGCCTTCCACGCCAAGTAAGGTCCCATCCGGACACGAGACGAAATCTTCAATCTTGTATCTTCATAGTCCAACAGTCCGGCCAAAGGATATAGTCCGGCTATCCAGAGACCCCCTAATCTTGGACTCCCTCACTTGGCAAGCATTTTACGGAAAGCACCATGAATAAAGTGTGAACCAACATCAGTCATCAAATATCTAGGGACTCCAAACCTTGGGAAAATAACTTCCTTATGCATTTTAATAGAGGTGTTGTGATCAACAGTACTGGTTGGAATAGCTTCTACCCATTTAGTAACATAATCAACTGTAACCAAAATATGTCTATACCATTAGAGGAAGGAAAAGGTCCAATGTAATCAAATCCTCAAACATCAAACGGTTCAACAACAAGTGAATAATTCATAGGCATTTCTTGAGGCTTACTGATATTACCTATTCTTTGGCATTCATTACAATATAAGATGAACTTACGGGCATCCTTGAAGAGAGTAGGCCAAAAAAATCCAGATTGCAATACGGTGTGAGCAGTTCTATCTCTAGCATGACATGCTCCATATGCTTCAGAGTGACACTTCCGAAGGATTTGTCCCAATTCATGCTTAGGTACACAACGTCTAATAATACCATCTACTCCTTCATTATAAACATGTGGGTCATCCCAAAAGTAATGTCTTAAATCATAGAAGAATTTTTTTCTTTTGTTGGTATGTAAAGCTAGGTGGTAAATATTTAGGAACAATGTAATTAGCATAGTCAGGATACCAAGGAGTGTTATGAGAAACATTTATTAAAGCTAACTGCTCATCAGGAAAACTATCATCAATAGGTAGTGGGTCATCAAGCAGATTTTCAAGCCTAAACAAGTTATAAGCTATGGGGTTCTTAGCTCCTTTTCTATCAGTGATATGTAAATCAAATTCTTCTAGCAAGAGAACCCATCGAATTAGTCTAGGTTTAGCATCTTTCTTTTCCATAAGATATTTAATAGCAGCATGATTGGTGTGAACAATACTTTTGAATCAACAATGTAAGATCTAAATTTATCACAAGCAAACACCACTACTAGAAATTCTGTTCAGTAGTAGCATAATTTTGATGAGCACTGTCTAGAGTTTTACTAGCATAATGAATGACATTCAGTTTCCTATCAACTCTTTGTCCTAGAATAGCACCAACAGCATAATCACTAGCATCACACATAATTTCGAAAGGCAAGTTCCAATCAGGTGGTTGAACAATAGGTGTAGAAATTAAGGCTTTCTTGAGTGTTTTGAAGGCTTCTAAACAATCATCATCAAAAACAAAAGGTACATCCTTCTGCAAAAGGTTTGTAAGAGGCCTAGAAATTTTAGAGTCTTTGATAAATATCCTGTAGAAACCATCATGACCTAGGAAACTACGAATACCTTTGATATCTTTAGGGCATGGCATTTTCTCAATTGCATCAACCTTAGCGTTGTCCACTTCAATACCTCTTTCAAAAAATTTATGACCCAAGACAATACCTTCATTAACCATATGGCAATTCTCCCAATTCAAGACAAGATTTGTTTGTTCACATCTCTGCAAAACTCGATCAAGATTGCTTAAACAATCATCAAATACTTCCCATAAACAGAGAACTCATCCATGAAAACCTCAACAATCTTTTCACAAAAGTAAGATAACATAGCAGTCATACATCTTTGAAAGGTAGCATTCGCATTGCATAAACCAAAAGGCATACATCTATAAGCATAAGTTCCAAAGGTACAAGTGAAAGTGGTATTTTCTTGATCAGGTTGAGAAACAGGTATTTGTGAAAAACCATAGTATCCATCTAGGAAGAAAAGTGTGTGTGTGCTTAGATAATCATTCTAGCATTTGATCAATAAAAGGCGGAGGGTAATGATCTTTTCTAGCTGCTTTATTTAATTTTCGGAAATCAATTACTATAGCCTGTAATAATTCTTTGTGGAATAAGTTCATTCTTATCATTAGGAACAACAGTAATGCCTCCTTTCTTAGGGACACAATGAACATGACTTACCCATCTACTATCACCTATAGGATAGATTATACCTGCTTCCATAAGTTCTAATATTTCCGTTCTTACCACTTCCTTCATTTTCGGATTTAACCGACGTTCGTGATCAACAACAGGTTTAGCATGAGGTTCCATATTAATCTTGTGCTGACATAGAGTGGGACTAATGCCCTTTATGTTGGGGATATGACTACTTGGTATGAACTGCCTAGGAGGGGCCGGGTCATACCCGTGTCAGCTTAGCTATGAAGATGGTGGATCATACGAGCCCGTTAGCGGCCAGAGACCCATTGGCGACTTGAGGCCCAAGAGGATGAATCACCATGTATGTATAAATTGTATTATAAGGCAAGTGTATTTAGTCACCGGTCCAGACACGTCGTGTATGAGCCGGCCGAGACTCCGTGAGCCGTCGGGCGTCAACCTATGTATATAAAGGGACGACCCGACGGCGGTTTAGGGCAGGTAACAAACAATCAAGAGCTAGGTCAAGTGTATTCTCTCCCTGGTAATCGAAACCCTAGCAATACAATACAAAGCAGGAGTAGGCTTTTACCTCGTTGACAGGGGCGGAACCTGGGTAAACTCTCCGTGTCCTTTGTCCCTATTAACTCCTTCAAGCTCACCTAGTTGTGATGGCTCCACGACTAAGTCGTTGCGCTAGGACATCTGCTGTGTCAATTCCACGATAGTTGGCGCCCACCGTGGGGCCAGCACACGATGGTTTCAAGTTCTTGAGGGGCAGCTTCGAAGGGATCAAGGTATACGCTGTGGGCTGGATGACCAAGAGTCGTCGCGGCAAGCTCTACATCGACGATGCAGGCTGGAGCCCCGAGGCCGGCTCAATTGAGTACGGGTACCAGGTCTCCTTCGGTGAAATCCACGTCTTCATCGGCAAGATCGGTGAACCAGGCCCTGAGCCGGACACCTGCACCGACATCAGAGACGGCTCAGCATGCACAAACCACCCGGGTTCAACCCGCCGTGAAGCACATGTTCATCGGTTTCATCCATGGAACGGAAAGTAAGGACAGATCCGTGTCTAGCGGTGAGACGGCCATCTACTCTGATGGTGAGTCGTCAACAGGCGAGACTAATTCGTTGTATCAACTGCAAGATGACCGGCTTGGGGGCTGTTCCGATGGCGACAGTATTCCGGACCCCTATGAGCCACCGAACAGGGTTGCGATCTTCATGGCCTATACGTAGCCGGTGCTTGGTTCATCAACCGCCGCGGCTATGACCTCTAGCTCAGCTGCTGCGGTGATGGCTGGTACCAGCGGCACTGCACGCCCACCGGCTCAAGCTTTGACAGAGTTATTGGAGGCTTTGGCGACTCTAATGGGGTGGAGGTAACCTCGGACAACCAGGAACAACACAAGGTGGATGTGGCGAAACTGCGAGATGAGATTGCTCAAGCCAAGGAAGAGTTGGCGTCTGAGAACACTAGGATGGCTACGGAGCGGGCTGCTTTGGACGCCCAGGCACAATGGATTTAGGCAGGGTCCTTCTGGCTCACATTGGATCAGAATGCTTCAAATGAGATCATGAGGAGGAGGCACCAGAGTCATCTACCTCTGGTTTATGAGCCAAGAAACCTCTTCAACACACCTGGAGCAGGGACCAGTAACCCGCCAATGGTGAACCAGGCAGTCGAAGTGCCTGGGACTGGGGCGCCAGTTCAGCTGCGCGTGATGGATCTGCCCCATTTGGATGTGACTCCGCCTCAGCGTGTACCGACACCGCCGGGTCATTATTCTAATCCTTTGGATAATATGATTGCCACGGTGTCATGATTGGTGGCTCTTCCAGTTGAAGGTGAGTCTCCAGCAGCGATAGAGATGCGGAGGGCCAGAGAGCTTCTTCAGACATATGTGGCTCAGCAGGCAACTTATTCTTATAGCAGCGAGCGGATTCACTCAACCCCTCGTCCAAGCCGGAGGTATAGAAGGCACATTGACTCACCGATAGTTTCAAGCAGTGAACATCGCCGTAACCAGCCTCATGGGCATGAACCGACACATGGTGGTGCCGATGCTCAGACTTTGGTGGATCAGGGCAGAGCGCGTCGGGACATCGAGCTAGAGGCTCAGCAGGCGTCTCATCAACATTCTCCGGTTTATCCGGCAGCTTTGGTGGAGGCATGCGTGACCTCTAGAACCTGGGGTATGCCATGTTAAGGACTAGGAGAAGATAGCCTTTATCACTCTTTTTGGATCCTTCTATTATGTGTCTATGCCTTTTGGGCTCAAGAGTGCCCAGGTGAGTTACCAGCGGTGTGTACAAAATTGCCTTCACGATCAGATTGGGCACAATGTGCATGCTTATGTAGATGATACTGTGGTGAAAACTAGGAAGAAGGAAACCTTGATAGGTGATTTGAAATAGACCTTTGACAATCTCCGGATCTACAAGATCATGCTTAGCCCGGCCAAGTGTGTTTTTGGCATACGAGCAGGCAAGCTCTTACGATTTCTGATTTCTGAATGGGGTATTGAAGCTAACCCGGAGAAAATAAAGGCTATCACTTCCTTGGCTAAACCGGCGTGTATCAATGATGTTCAGCGTCTGGCAGGTCGTATTGCGGCCTTAAGTCGGTTCATAAGCCGGTTGGGTGAAAAGGCCATCCCCCTATACCAGATGATGAAGAAGACATATCACTTTGTCTTGAGTGATGCTGCTGATCAGGCGTTTGAGGCCTTGAAGAAACAATTGGCCGAGCCGCCGATTCTTGCTGCTCCTATTGAGCATCCGGTTCAATGGTCAGTTTATTACATCAGTGAGGTGCTTATTGAGTCCAAGCAGAGGTATCCGCATTGGCAGAAGCTTGTATATGGGGTATTCATGGCTAGTCGAAAGCTCAAGCAATATTTTCTGGGCCATCCCATCACTATGGTTAGTTCTGTCCTTTAGGGGATATTATTCAAAACAAAGAAGCCACAGGCCGGGTAGCCAAGTGGGCCATTGAGCTTGGACCCCATGGTTTAAAGTATATGCCTCACACAACCATCAAGTATCAAGCACTTGTGGATTTCATAAATTATTGGACAGAGCTGCAGATGCCTGAGGAGAAGCCGGATAGCACATATTGGACTATTTATTTTGATGGATCCAAGTAGTTGGAAGGCTCGGGGGCTAGAGTTATCTTAACTTCCCCACGAGATGATAAATTTTGTTATGTTTTAAGGTTGATGATCCCTTGTACTAACAATGCAGCAGAGTATGAGGCCTTGCTCCATGGTCTTCGGATGGCTAAGGAGATGAACTTAAGCTGGGTGAGGTTTTTTGGTGACTCGGATTTGGTAGCTCAGCAGGTTTAAGGCACTTGGGACTCTAAGGTACCACTCATGGTGTCTTATCACCGAGAGATTCATGCTATTGCTGGTCACTTCAAGGGCTATCAAGTGGAGCGTGTTGATCAAAGGAAAAATGAGGCGGCTGATGCTTTAAGCTGGTTGGAGGGTACAAGTTTACTAAAGTACTCATGGATGGGGGCAGCAACATCAACATTCTTTATCATGAAACTTTCGTCGCATGAGCTCGACTGACAGAGATCTTAAGCCATCGAATACTATTTTTCATGGCGTGGTGCCTGATAAGTCGGCGTATCCAGTGGGCAAGATATCCTTGGAAGTGGCTTTTGGTGATGATCATGATTCTAGATTGGAAACGTTGACCTTTGAGGTGGTTAAAATCAAGAGCCCTTATCATGCTCTGTTTGGGCGACCGGCTTATGCTAAGTTCATGGCAAGGCCCTGTTATGTGTATTTGCAGCTTAAGATGCCAGGACACAAGGGTACTATCACAGTGCATGGAATCCAGAAGATAGCTTTGGAGTGTGAAGAAGGCGATGCTGCTTATGCTGAATCTGTGTGTGCAACAGAAGAATTGAAGTTTTACAAAGATAATGTTGACCCGGCAGATATGACATCTTTAAACAAGCCAACGACGGATCATGGCCCTTTGTTGAAATTTAAATCGGCAAATGACACTATGCTAGTTGACTTTGTTCCTGGCAATTCATCCAAGCAGTTTAGTATCAGTGCTAATATGGATCAGAAATAGGAAAGCACGCTCATCGAGTTCATCCGTGAGAACCAGGACATCTTTGCGTGGAAACCTTCAGACATGCCAGGTGTACCGAGGGAACTCGCTGAGCACACTTGTGGGAGTCCTGGATTAGGGGGTCTCTGGACAGCCGGACTATCTCCATTGGCCGGACTGTTAGACTATGAAGATACAGGATTGAAGACTTCGTCTCGTGTTCGGATGGGACTTTACTTGGCGTGGAAGGCAAGCTAGGCAATATGGATATGTGTATCTCCTCCTTTGTAACCGACCTTGTGTAACCCTAACCTCTCCGGTGTCTATATAAACCGGAGGATTTTAGTCCGTAGGACAACATACAATCATACCATAGGCTAGCTTCTAGGGTTTAGCCTCTCCGATCTCGTGGTAGATCTACTCTTGTACTACCCATATCATCAATATTAATCAAGCAGGACGTAGGGTTTTACCCCCATCAAGAGGGCCGGAACCTGGGTAAAACATTGTGTCCCCTGCCTCCTGTTACCATCCACCTTAGACGCACAGTTCGGGACCCCCTACCCGAGATCCGCCGGTTTTGACACCGACAACACTCTTAATATTGATCCCAAGTTTAAACTGGTCAAGCAATTCCTTCGTCGTTTCAATGAAGAGAGGCGCAAGGCTATTGGTGAAGAAGTGGCCCGGCTATATGCGGCTGGGTTTATTGTTAAAGTTTTTTCATCCTGAGTGGTTGGCTTACCCAGTGCTAGTACTTCAGAAAAATGGTACTTGGTGTATGTGTGTGGATTACATGAACCTAAACAAAGCCTGTCCGGCTGATCCTTTTGCTCTTCCCCGTATTGATCAGATCATTGATGCTACGGTGGGTTGTGAGCATGTGAGCTTTTTGGATGCTTATTCTGGTTATCATCATATCAAGATGGCAGTTAAGGACTAGGAGAAGACAGCCTTTATCACTCTTTTTGGATCCTTCTATTATGTGTCTATGCCTTTTGGGCTCAAGAGTGCCCAGGTGACTTACCGGTGGTGTGTACAAAATTGCCTTCACGATCAGATTGGGCACAATGTGCATGCTTATGTAGATGATACTGTGGTGAAATCTAGGAAGAAGGAAACCTTGATAGGTGATTTGAAAGAGATCTTTGACAATATCCAGATCTACAAGATGATGCTTAGCCCGGCCAAGTGTGTTTTTGGCGTACCAGTAGGCAAGCTCTTAGGATTTCTGATTTCTGAATGGGGTATTGAAGCTAACCCGAAGAAAATAAAGGCTATCACTTCCTTGGCTAAACCGGCGTGTATCAATGATGTTCAGCGTCTGGCAGGTCGTATTGCGGCCTTAAGTCGGTTCATAAGCCGGTTGGGTGAAAAGGCCATCCACCTATACCAGATGATGAAGAAGATATATCACTTTGTCTTGAGTGATGCTTCTGATCAGGCGTTTGAGGCCTTGAAGAAACAGTTGGCCGAGTCGCCGATTCTTTCTGCTCCCATTGAGCATCCGGTTCAACGGCCGGTTTATTACATCAGTGAGGTGCTTATTGAGTCCAAGCAGAGGTATCCGCATTGGCAGAAGCTTGTATATGGGGTATTCATGGATAGTCGAAAGCTCAAGCAATATTTTCTGGGCCATCCCATCACTATGGTTAGTTATGCTCCTTTAGGGGATATTATTCAAAACAAAGAAGCCACAGGCCGGGTAGCCAAGTGGGCCATTGAGCTTGGACCCCATGGTTTGAAGTATATGGCTCACACAACCATCAAGTCTCAAGCACTTATGGATTTCATAAATTATTGGAAAGAGCTGCAAATGCCTGAGGAGAAGCCGGATAGCACATATTGGACTATTCATTTCGATGGATCCAAGCAGTTGGAAGGCTCGGGGGCTAGAGTTATCTTAACTTTCCCACGAGGTGATAAATTTTGTTTTGTTTTAAGGTTGATGCTCCCTTGTACTAACAATGTAGCAGAGTATGAGGCCTTCCTCCATGGTCTTTGGATGGCTAAGCAGATGAACTTAAGCCGGGTGAGGTGTTTTGGTGACTCAGATTTGGTAGCTCAGCAAGTTTTAGGCACTTGGGACTCTAAGGACCCACTCATGGCGGCTTATCACCGAGAGATTCATGCTATTGCTGGTCACTTCAAGGGCTATCAAGTGGAGCATGTTGATCGAAGAAAAATGAGGCCGCTGATGCTTTAAGCCGGTTGGAGGGTACAAGTTTACTAAAGTACTCATGGATGGGGGCAGCAACATCAACATTCTTTATCATGAAACTTTCATCGCATGAGCTTGACTGACAGAGATCTTAAGCCATTGAATACTGTTTTTCATGGCGTGGTGCCTGATAAGTCGGCGTATCCAGTGGGCAAGATATCCTTGGAAGTGGCTTTTGGTGATGATCATGATTCTAGATTGGAAACGTTGACCTTTGAGGTGGTTAAAATCAAGAGCCCTTATCATGCTCTGTTTAGGCGACCGGCTTATGCTAAGTTCATGGCAAGGCCTTGTTATGTGTATTTGCAGCTTAAGATGCCGGGTCACAAGGGTACTATCACAGTGCATGGAATCCAGAAGATAGCTTTGGAGTGTGAAGAAGGCGATGTTGCTTATGCTGAATCTGTCTGTGCAACAGAAGAATTGAAGTTTTACAAAGATAATGTTGACCCGGCAGATATGACATCTTTAAACAAGCCAACGACGGATCATGACCCTTTGTTGAAATTTAAATCGGCAAACGACACTAAGCTAGTTGACTTTGTTCCTCGCAATTCATCCAAGCAGTTTAGTATCAGTGCTAATCTGGATCAGAAATAGGAAAGCACGCTCGTCGAGTTCATCCGTGAGAACCAGGACATCTTTGCGTGGAAACCTTCAGACATGCCAGGTGTACCGAGGGAACTCACTAAGCACACTTGTGGGATTCCTGGATTAGGGGGTCTCCGGACAGCCGGACTATCTCCATTGGCCGGACTGTTAGACTATGAAGATACAGGATTGAAGACTTTGTCTCGTGTCCGGATGGGACTTTACTTGGCGTGGAAGGCAAGCTAGGCAATATGGATATGTGTATCTCCTCCTTTGTAACCGACCTTGTGTAACCCTAACCTCTCCGGTGTCTATATAAACCGGAGGATTTTAGTCCGTAGGACAACATACAATTATACCATAGGCTAGCTTCTAGGGTTTAGCCTCTTCGATCTCGTAGTAGATCAACTCTTGTACTACCCATATCATCAATATTAATCAAGCAGGACGTAGGGTTTTACCTCCATCAAGAGGGCCCGAACCTGGGTAAAACATTGTGTCCCCTGCCTCCTGTTACTATCCGCCTTAGACGCACAGTTCGGGACCCCCTACCCGAGATCCGCCGGTTTTTACACCGACATTGGTGCTTTCATTGAGAGTTCCTCTGTGTCGTCGTCGTTAGGCTTGATTGCTCCTACTATAATCGATAGCGATGCAGTCCAGGGTGAGACTTTTCTCCCCGGACAGATCTTCGTGTTCGGCGGCTTTGCACTACGGGCCAATTCGCTTGGCCATCTGGAGCAGATTGAAAGTTACGCCCCTGGCCACCAGGTCAGGTTTGGAAGCTTAAACTACATGGCCGATATCTGTGGGGACTTGATCTTCGACGGATTCGAGCCTCTGCCTTGTGCGTCACGCGGTCACGATGAGTACGATTTAGCTCTACCGTCGGACAGTGTTCAGGAGATCGCACAGGTAGACGCTCCGACCCTCAATTCGGAGCCAGTTGCACCGTTAATGGACGGGTGGATGGACCCTGCCACGGAGGCCTTACCCTCAGCGGCGATCGAGCCAAACATCGACCTTACCTTGCACGAGAGCCGTGTTGTTAAAATGCTGGATCCTTCTCCGGCCACGGACTCCGCACCGCCTGCGCCCGTTCCTATCGAATCCGATTGGGCGCCGATCATGGAGTTTAACTCCGCGGATATTTTTCAGCACTCTCCCTTTGGCGACAGACTGAACTCATTAAGGTCTTCTTGTCAGGAGGATCCTGGCCGAACTATGTCCGGCAGGATTGGGATGCGGACGACGAAGAAATTCGCGGCCCACCCACCACCCACTCAGTAGCCACTATCGATGACTTAACCGACATGCTCGACTTCGACTCCGAAGACATCGATGGTATGGACGACGATGCGGGAGACGAAGAGGAACCACTGCCCACAAGGCACTGGACAGCCACCTCATCATACGATATATACATGGTGGATACACCCAAAGAAGGCAATGGCGATGAGATAGCAGAGGATGACCCCTCCAAGAAGCAACCCAAGCGCCAACGTCAGCGGTGCCGCTCTAAGTCCCGCCAAAGCAAAAGTGGTGATACCGACACAGGAGATAATAACACTCCGGATAGTGCCGAAGACAACAACAATTCCCTCCAGCAAGATTTAGAGCAGGAGGATGGAGGAGGCAGCCCCCCTGAGATAGCGGCAGATGGAGAGGCGGAGGATGATAATTACATGCCCCCCTCCGAAGATGAGGCAAGCCTTGGCGACGATGAATTCGCCGTGCTAGAGGATCCCGTCGAACAAGAGCGCTTCAAATGCCGGCTTATAGCCATGACAAATAGCCTTAAGAAAAAGCAGCAGCAGCTTCAAGCTGATCAAGATCTGCTAGTTGACAGATGGAATGAAGTCCTCGCGGCCGAGGAATATAAACTCGAGCGTTCCTCCAAGAGTTACCCAAAATGCAGGTTGCTACCCTGACTGGAGGAAGAAGCGTATGACGTGGCTGGTCGGCAACCTCGTGGACGCGATAGAGAGGCATTCCAGGCAAAAACTCAGCCTGCACCCCAACGCCATTCAAATAAAAAGGCATGGGGAGATACGCCAGACCTGCGAGACATATTGGAGGACAAAGCAAAGCATGCAAGATCAATCTACGGATCACGAGGGCACGCCACTATGCGAGACGATAAACGTCACGTCGGATACAGTAAAAGTAAATCCGGCCGGGCCGAACACAGCGGGCAAGACCCATTCGAGCTTCGTCGCGATATAGCCCAATATAGAGGCGCCGCACACCCCTTACGCTTCACAGACGAAGTAATGGATTATCAAATCCCAGAAGGTTTCAAACCTGTAAATATTGAATCATACGACGGCACAACAGATCCCGCGGTATGGATCGAGGATTTCCTCCTCCACATCCACGTGGCCCGCGGTGATGACTTACACGCCATCAAATACCACCCACTAAAGCTCAAGGGACCAGCACGGCATTGGCTTAACAGCTTGCCAGCAGAGTCCATTAGTTGTTGGGAAGATCTGGAAGCCGCATTCCTCGACAACTTTCAGGGCACTTATGTGCGGCCACCAGATTTTGATGACTTGAGCCACATAATTCAGCAGCGAGAAGAATCGGCCAGGCAATTCTGGACTCGGTTCCTAACAAAGAAAAATCAAATCGTCGACTGTCTGGATGCAAAGGCCCTGGCGGCTTTCAAACACAACATCCGCGATGAATGGATAGCCTGGCACCTTGGTCAGGAAAAGCCGAAATCTATGGCAGCCCTCACGACACTCATGACCTGCTTTTGTGAAGGAGAAGACAGCTGCCTGGCTCGCAGTAATAACATATCAAAGAACCATGGTACTTCGGATACCAAGGACGGCAATAGCAAGTCATGTCGCAACAAACATAAGCGCCGCATTAACAACGATAATACAGAGGATACGGCAGTCAATGCCGGATTCAAAGGCTCTAAACCCGGTCAGTGGAAAAATCCATTCAAACAAAGTACGTCGGGCCCACCCAGCTTGGACTGTATACTCAATCGCTCGTGTCAAATACACGGCACCCCAGACAAGCCAGCCAATCATACCAACAGGGATTGTTGGGTGTTCAAGCAGGCCGGCAAGTTAATTGCCAAAAACAAGGACAATGGGCCACATAGCAATGACGAGGAGGAGCCCTGGCAGACACACACCGGAGGACAGAAGAGGTTTCCCCCACAAGTGCGGACGGTGAACATGATATACGCAACCCACATCCCCAAGAGGGAGCAGAAGCATGCGCTCAGGGACGTATATGCGTTGGAGCCAGTCGCCCCAAAGTTCAACCCATGGTCCTCCTATCCGATCACTTTCGATCGTAGGGACCATCCCACTAGTATCCGTCATGGCGGATTCACCGCACTGGTTCTGGACCCAATCATTGACGGATTTCACCTCACTCGAGTCCTTATGGATGGTGGCATCAGCCTGAACCTGCTTTATCAGGACACAGTGCGCAAAATGGGTATAGATCTCTCAAGGATCAAACCCACAAAAAAGACCTTTAAAGGCGTCATTCCAGGCGTAGAGGCCCATTGCACAGGCTCAATTACACTGGAAGTGGTCTTCGGATCCTCGGATAACTTCCGAAGCAAAGAGTTAATCTTTGATATAGTCCCGTTCCGCAGTGGTTATCATGCACTGCTCGGGTGAACCGCATTTGCGAGATTCAATGCGGTACCGCGTTATGCATACCTCAAGCTCAAGATGCGAGGACCTCGCGGGGTTATTACAGTCGATGGAAACACAGAGCGCTCCCTCCAAACGGAGGAGCACACTGCGGCCCTCGTAGTAGAAGCGCAAAGCAACCTCTCAAGGCAATCCACCAGTTCGGCGTTTCAAGACCCGGACACCTTCAAGCACGCTCGGAGTAATCGGCAACTAGATCGCCTGGTGCGATCTGCGCTCGCGTAGCAATGTAGCCCCCACCCCAGTCCTAGCCAAACGGCGAAACTCGTGCCACGCGTACATAATTACGCATTAAAAATACCATGGGCACAGGTGGGGAGGCGGGCACAACTGCGGCACGCCCCAAGGCGCGGCTTAAACCGCACTAGGGGCTTCCCGTTTGGTTATTTTTCTCTTTTTCAGGACCTTAATCTCTGGAAACCCTGTCCGGTAGCACTATCGCCGAACACATGATGCAGCAACCAAGGAGGCAGAAAGCTACGTCACACCATGGAATTCCCAGGTGGATTACAATAACGAGCGAAATATTTGATTTAATACTATTCCTCAGCTTGCCCTTGGAAGGGACATAGTCCTACTCTTTGCTTATCGCACCATATGTATCATTTTGCTTTAACGCACCTTTTTAAATAAACAACGCATAACATTACGACTATTATTGCATTCTTGTTACATATATATGTGTTCATTAATAACGCCTTGCAACCGTACACTTTGGTACGACCAATACACCAGGGGCTTACGTACCCCACAATATGGTGTGAAAAGTCCGAACACTTTCACAAGTGCAGCACCCCGAACTTATAGCATTATATGCATCATCTCTGAATCATGTCTTTGGTCAAATGTTGGGTTTGCCCAGCTCCTATGTTTTGGTACCTTACGTTCCGCTCTATCGGCTAAGGTAGCGCTAGGAGAACTACTGCTATTGTGCCCCGGTTCTGCTGGGCTAAAGCACCTCAGTAGAGAAAGCTAAAACTGACTGTCATGATAAGGCGAGAGACTGGTCGCTGTTCGGCGAGGTTTTCGAGTCCCTAAAGACTTATGCCGCTTAGAGCGAGGGGCCGGCCCTGTCCTGCTTAAAGGCATGTATCGCGCCCCGAATTCGGCCTTCGAATACCAGGGGCTTCGCCAAAATTTAAAATTATAGAATTCTATGGCTAAGTGGGAGTGATAAAGCATTATTAGTCCGGTTGCCTTGTTCGTTGTGCTGAGCACCTCCCTCGAAGGACCCAAACATGGGAACAAGAGTGCTCAGGTTTATCCCGAACACCCCAGCACTCGTGGCATGGGGGCAGAAGCCGAGGACTAGCCATCTCTCAGATTGGATAAACAGCCAAACAGAAGGTAATATTTTAAATTCACACAAGCGTTGCATAGCGCATATGAAACAAGTTGTCATCATACAGGATCACACGAGCAATTTTACTCAAATATTACATCCTTTGAACATTCGTCCGCTACAAGACGGGCACCCTTCAGGACACCCTCATAATAAATTTCAGGGGGGCGATGCTCCTTGCCCTGCGGCGGCCCTTCCTTGACCAGCTTCACGGCGTCTAGCTTTGCCCACTGCACCTTCACATGGGCGAAAGCCCGGCGTGCACCTTCGATGCAGACGGACCGCTTGACGACCTCCAGCCATGGGCAGGCATCCACAAGCCACCTCACCAGGCCGAAGTAGCTGTTCGCAAGGGCGTCGCCAGGCCACAGCCGGACTATAAGGCCCTTCATGGCCTGTTCGGCCGCCTTGTGCAGCTCGACCAACTGCTTTAGCTGGTCGCTCAGAGGCATCGGGTGTTCGGTCCCAGTATACTGAGACCAGAACAGCTTCTCCGTTGAGCTTCCCTCCTCGGCCTGGTAAAATTGCGCGGCATCCGACACGCTGCGGGGCAAATCTGCGAATGCTCCTGGAGAGCTCCGAATTCGGGTAAGTAATTAGTAATTTACTTTTACATGCTTGCTCTGCATATAGAATGCATTACCCGCCGCTATCTTCTTCATTGCGTCGATCTCCTGGAGGGCCTTTTGGGCTTTGGCCTTGGCACTTTTTGCACTCTCGAGGGCCGCGGCAAGCTCAGACGCTTGCGTCTTCGAGTCAAGCTCAAAGCCTCGTGCTTCGTCACGAGAGCCTGGAGCTCTTGCTGCACCTCGCCCACCCAAGCCTCTTGCTTTTTTCGCTCGGTGCACTCCTCGGCCACTTTATCTTCGGCCTCGGACAGCGCTTACTTTAGGGTCACCACTTTGGTCATGGCCCCTGGAAAATTTATGATGATCCTGTCATTTTGCAATCGCACTCTTTTTATACATATCCACAGACTAGGTACTACTTACCTTTGTTCTCCTCAAGCTGCCTCTTGACAAGGCCGAGCTCGTCCTGGGACCCTTTAAGGTCCTGCTTCAGTACGGCGACCTCCACAGTCAGTGCGGCGGACGCCAGCAACGAAGCCTGCATACGCATATTGACATACTCATATTAGACTCCTACAATATTATTTGATCCTCTGTTCAGCTTTTCTTTATGAACACCGAACAGAGCATCAGGGGCTACTGTCTATGCGGTAATATTTTCCTATATTTTAAACACTTACCTCAAAGCTTGTTAGAAGGCTGGCACATGCTTCAGTCAATCCGCTCTTGGCGGACTGAACCTTCTGGATCACCGCACTCATGATAGTGCGGTGCTCCTCGTTGATGGAAGCGCTGCGAAGCGCTTCCAGCAGATTGTCCGGCGCCTCTGGATGGACAGAGGTCACCAGTACAGGCGTCTGTCCCCTCATAGAAGGAGGCCGCCTGACCGAGTCCGGGACCACTGGAAGTTCCCGTGTGGCGTTCGGCTAAGGGCCGAACTCAGAGCTCTCAGGCGCCTTGTCCCCTCGGCTCCTAGAGTCCGGGAGGCCGCCTTGAGGCGCCTCCGGGACTGTCTCCCCTCGACCCAGTGCCTCGTGAGACAGCACCTCGGCGTCGTCCACGGGATGAGGGGAGGTGACGGTCGGGACTGGATCGCTATCTGTATCCGACGAGCCCAAGGAGCCGTCCGATGATACATCAATGCGGGCTCGGGGCGGCCTGCATAATCATATTTCGGCGTTAGGTGAAGTAGTGCGACAAAGGAATGTTATGAGTTACTCTGGTATTTGAATACTTACGATCTCCCCAGGGGCTTGGCCCTGGGCAACCACTCGTCTTCGCCTTCATCGTCGGCGGCGGAACTGTCTGGAAGGAGAGTCCTTCCCTTCTTGGACCCTTCGGCCCCCCCAGTTGGGTCGGCCTTCCTTTTCTTATCCCCCCCCAACTGGAGGGGGAGCATCTTCTTCTTCTTTCTCGTCTTCGGGGGACGAGTGCGCCGCAGAGTCATCGGACGATGAGTCCAACAACGCCTGGCGTCGGGAACTCTTTCGGGTTCCCTTGGCCTTCTTGGTCTTCTCCGGCACCTTGTAAGGAGTCGGAGTCAGCATCTCCGTCAGGAGAGCGTCTGCAGTGTCTTCGGGCAAAGGGGCCAGACAGTTAATCTTCCCCGACGTCTCCACCCAGTCCTGTCAAAGGCATGGAGATTAGACCCCGCACATGATTAAGCTAGGGCAAATAAATGTCCTAGGGACGTATTGAACTCACCAAACGCGCTAGGCGCTTTGCGCTTAGTCCGCGGTCCTCGGCGAGAGGAGGGACCTCGGCGCCCTTGAACAGCACCTTCCAGACGTCCTTGTGCGTCGTATCGAAGAGCTCGCTCAGAGTCTAGTGCTGGGCCGGGTCGAACTCCCACAAGTTAAAATCCCGTTGTTGACACGGGAGGATCCGGCGGATGAGCATAACCTGGACTATGTTGACAAGCTTGAGCTTCTTACTTGCCATACTCCGGATACATTTCTGGAGTCCATCCAGCTCCACCGATGAACCCCACGACAAGCCTGTCTCTTTCCAGGAAGTGAGCCGTGTAGGCAATCCGGATCGAAACTCGGGGGCCGCCGCCCATTTGGCGTCGCACGGCTCGGTGATGTAGAACCACGCTGATTGCCATCCCTTTATTGTCTCCACAAAGGAGCCTTCAAGCCATATAACGTTGGGCATCTTGCCCACCATGGCTCCGCCGCATTCTGCTTGTTGGCCTCCTACCACCTTCGGCTTGATATTGAAGGTCTTTAACCACATGCCGAAGTGGGGCCGAATGCGGAGGAAAGCCTCACACACGACGATGAATGCCGAAATGTTGAGGACAAAGTTCGGGGCCAGATCATGAAAGTCCAGCCCGTAGTAGAACATGAGACCACAGACGAATGGATGGAGGGGAAACCCCAGTCCGCGGAGGAAGTGGTGGAGGAAAACTACTCTCTCGTGAGGTTCCAGTGTAGGGACGATCTGCCCCGCAGCGGGCAGCCGATGCGCGATATTCGCGGCTAAGTATCCGGCTCCGCGCAGCTTCTTGATATGTCCCTCCGTAACGGAGGAAGCCATCCATTTGCCTCCCGCTCCGGACATGTTTGGAGAAGTTTGAGGGAAGGGATGTGGACTTGGGTGTTGGAGCTCGAGCGCGCGAAAATGGATGAGCAAAGGAGGAAGAAGGCGTGGATGAAAAGGTGAATCCTTATCCCTTTATATGGGCGGACGAAACTAAGCGTCCCCACTAGCCTAGTAAAACTCGCTTATTCCCCAAGTGTCGTAATCGATGGCGCTGTTGGGTTACCCACACCCGTATTGATGAGAATCCCGTGATAAGGGGACACGATCTCTGCTTTGACAAGACGTGTCAAAAAACTGCCTCTTGTTATGTGCGGGGCTAGTTAAAGGAAACGGTTCGAATAATCACCGGGCCGTGACATAATGTCGTGTTGCCAAAACAAGTCAGCAAATTGGATTTGTGGAAATATTATTCTCTCTACGGTGGTATGTGGAACTTATTTTGCAGGGTTGGACACTATCCTTGTATTCAAATTCTTCCGTGGTATATTCGGAGGAAGAACCCGCCTTGCAATGCCGAAGACAATACTGCGCGCCGGACTCATCGTCATTGAAAGCCTGGTTCACGAGATACTGTGGGTGTCCTGGATTAGGGGGTCTCCGGACAGCCGGACTATCTCCATTGGCCGGACTGTTAGACTATGAAGATACAGGATTGAAGACTTCATCTCGTGTCCGGATGGGACTTTACTTGGCGTGGAAGGCAAGCTAGGCAATATGGATATGTGTATCTCCTCCTTTGTAACCGACCTTGTGTAACCCTAACCTCTCCGGTGTCTATATAAACTGGAGGATTTTAGTCCGTAGGACAACATACAATCATACCATAGGCTAGCTTCTAGGGTTTAGCCTCTCCGATCTCGTGGTAGATCTACTCTTGTACTATCCATATCATCAATATTAATCAAGCAAGACGTAGGGTTTTACCTCCATCAAGAGGGCCCGAACCTGGGTAAAACACTGCGTCCCCTGCCTCCTGTTACCACCCGCCTTAGACGCACAGTTCGGGACCCCCTACCCGACATCCGCCGGTTTTGACACCGACAACACTCTTAATATTGATCCCAAGTTTAAACCGGTGAAGCAATTCCTTCGCCGTTTCAATGAAGAGAGGCGCAAGGATGTTGGTGAAGAAGTGGCCCGGCTCTTGGCGGCTGGGTTTATTGTTAAAGTTTTTCATCCTGAGTGGTTGGCTTACCCAGTGCTAGTACTTAAGAAAAATGGTACTTGGCGTATGTGTGTGGATTACACGGACCTAAACAAAGCCTGTCCGGCTGATCCTTTTGCTCTTCCCCGTATTGATCAGATCATTGATGCTACGGTGGGTTGTGAGTGTTTGAGCTTTTTGGATGCTTATTCTGGTTTTCATCATATCAAGATGGCAGTTAAGGACTAGGAGAAGACAACCTTTATCACTCCTTTTGGATCCTTCTGTTATGTGTCTATGCCTTTTGGGCTCAAGAGTGCCTAGGTGACTTACCAGCGGTGTGTACAAAATTGCCTTCACGATCAGATTGGGCACAATGTGCATGCTTATGTAGATGATACTGGGGTGAAATATAGGAAGAAGGAAACCTTGATAGGTGATTTGAAAGAGAACTTTGACAATATCCGGATCTACAAGATGATCCTTAGCCCGGCCAAGTGTGTTTTTGGCGTACCAGCAGGCAAGCTCTTAGGATTTCTTATTTCTGAATGGGGTATTGAAGCTAACCCGGAGAAAATAAAGGCTATCACTTCCTTGGCTAAACCGGCGTGTATCAATGATGTTCAGCGTTTGGCAGGTCGTATTTCGGCCTTAAGTCGGTTCATAAGCCGGTTGGGTGAAAAGGCCATCCCCCTATACCAGATGATGAAGAAGACATATCACTTTGTCTTGAGTGATGCTAGTGATCAGGCGTTTGTGGCCTTGAAGAAACAGTTGGTCGAGCCACCGATTCTTGTTGCTCCCATTGAGCATCCGGTTCAACGGCTGGTTTATTACCTCAGTGATGTGATTATTGAGTCCAAGCAGAGGTATCCGCATTGGGAGAAGCTTGTATATGGGGTATTCATGGCTAGTCGAAAGCTCAAGCAGTATTTTTTGGGCCATCCCATCACTATGGTTAGTTCTGCTCCTTTAGGGGATATTATTCAAAACAAAGAAGCCACAGGCCGGGTAGCCAAGTGGGCCATTGAGCTTGGACCCCATGGTTTGAAGTATATGCCTCGCACAACCATCAAGTTTCAAGCACTTGTGGATTTTATAAATTATTGGACAGACCTGCATATGCCTGAGGAGAAGTCGGATAGCACATATTGGACTATTCATTTCGATGGATCCAAGCAGTTGGAAGGCTCGGGGGCTAGAGTTATCTTAACTTCCCCACGAGGTGATAAATTTTGTTATGTTTTAAGGTTGATGCTCCCTTGTACTAACAATGCAGCAGAGTATGAGGCCTTGCTCCATGGTCTTCGGATGGCTAAGGAGATGAACTTAAGCCGGGTGAGGTGTTTTGGTGACTCAGATTTGGTAGCTCAGCAAGTTTCAGGCACTTGGGACTCTAAGGACCCACTCATGGCGTCTTATCACCGAGAGATTGATGCTATTGCTGGTCACTTCAAGGGCTATCAAGTGGAGCATGTTGATCGAAGGAAAAATGAGGCGGCTGATGCTTTAAGCCGGTTGGGATGCCAGCGTAAGCTGGTGCCACCCAATATTTTCCTTGATATTTTGCATAATCCTTTAGTCAAACTGCTTACAGAGGCATATCTTGCTATTCCTGACCCGGAGGCACAGCTGGTGGCGGTTCTTCCTGCTATTCCTGACTGGACAGTTACATATTTGACATATATAACTCAAGGCAAGTTACCTGAAGATGAAACTTTGGCCAGGCAGATAACCCGGCGGTCTAAGTTAATGAATATTGTCAATGGAGAGTTGCATCATCATAGTGTTACAGGGGCATTTCAATGTTGTGTCTCTCCTAAAGAAGGCTGTGAGATCCTACAAGAGATTCGTGAAGGAGATTGTGGTCATCATGCTGGCTCTAAGTCTCTCATAGCCAAGGCTTTTCGTCATGGATTTTATTGGCCGACGGCTCATGCTGATGCAGAAGATTTGGTCAGTAAATGTGATGGTTGTCAGAAATTTTCAAGACGAGCTCATGTGTCGGCTCAAGAATTGAGGATGATTCCAATTGCTTGGCCGTTTGCAGTCTGGGGGCTTGACATGGTTGGACCTTTCAAAAGGTCCAAGGATAAAAAGACCCACCTTTTGGTGGCGGTTGACAAATTCACAAAGTGGGTTGAAGCAGAGCCGGTTAGTAAGTGTGACGCGGCCACAATGGTTCAATTCATCAAAAAGGTGATCTTCCGTTTAGGTTTTCCACACAACATTATAACAGATAATGGCACCAATCTGTCCAAGGGTGCTATGAAAGAGTTTTGTCAACGAGAGCATATTCGACTTGATGTGTCATCAGTGGCTCACCCCCAGTCCAATGGTCAAGCTGAGAGGGCCAATCAAGAAATTCTAAGAGGCATCAAGCCCCGGCTTATGGTCCCTTTGCAAAGGACACCTGGTTGTTGGGTGGAGGAGTTACCATCAGTGTTATGGAGCATCAATACCAGCCCCAATAGATCTAGGGTTACACGCCTTTCTTCATGGTTTACGAAGTAGAGGCGGTTCTCCCTAGTGACATCCGTCATGATTCGCCTTGTGTGGCGGCTTATGTTGAAGCCGATAATGAAAAGGCACGTTAGGATGCTATTTACCTATTGGATGAGGAGCATGACCTCGCGGCGGCTCGTTCGGCGATTTACTAGCAAGAACTGCGCCGTTATCATAGCCGCCGGGTTAAAACCAGGACCTTTCAAGAAGGCGATTTGGTGCTCTGGCTTATCCAAGATCAAACTGATATGCACAAACTATCCCTGCCTTGGGAAGGACCCTTTGTGGTCAGCAAAAATCTGAACAATGGGTCATACTACCTTATCGATGTTCGAGACCACAAGGACTCACGCACGTCGGAGGAGGAGACCCGCCGGCCTTGGAATATTGCTCATCTTCGGCCTTATTACACCTGTGCCACTGGCTCTTGTGATGTACATATTTTGACAATGTATATAGTATGATGAATATAATAAAGCCGACATCCCTGCTAAGTCAGGGCCTCTGTCGTTGCATTTCTGAGAATAATGAGTCTTTATTGTCACTTCATAAGATCACTTGGGGGCTTCCTGCTCATTGAGCATAGATATGACTACCCTCTTGATCCGGCTTGTACGCCATGATTACAAAATACTTGGGGGCTTCTTGCTCATTGAGCATAGCTATGACTGCCCTGTTGGTCCGGCTTGTACGCTTGGAATAAAACATTACTTGGGGGCTCTTTGTTATTGAACAAGAGCTTTATTGACCCTGGTAATAGGCTTGGATGCCAGGTGTATTCACCAAAAATCCGGGTTATCCTACCTCTATAAGCTTGCAACTCTGCCCAGGTAATCCTGGAATGACTCGCCGTACTCTTGACAGTCAATCTTATAAAGACCCTGAACTTGTCAAAGTTTAAACGACGATTGGTCATGTGAGGCCTGACTTACAAGGTTTGAATGAAGGTTTAACTCAGCGCCTGTGCAACCCTTGAAAAGCACTTGACTTTGAAGGCTTGGCAGCCTATGAAAGCCTTGTTTTTTGTTTTATGTTTCATTTGAATATTTTTTGCGGTCCAATTCTTGAGACATGTTAATACATGGTTGAAAACCAATGAGGGACATGTTGCCTTATGGTTCATAAGTGGATCTATCCGGTGTTTGTTAACCCGGCCTGGCTTTAGACTTTAAGTCGCTAGTGTATGATGATTTTATGTGCTTAGAGCACTGGCTCTAAGTTTTGGGCTGATTACCCCTTACTGCATATGGCATCTTGAGCCGACAATATGAATTAATTGAACAGGGCGCTGTGCTCTCAATCATTGGGTTGTAACCCTTACTGCATAGGTATTATAAGCCGGCAGTGTGAGTAAATATCACAGGTATGATATTTTGTTATGGTTATATGAGGTTATGATTAAACCAGCCCTGGTTATGAACTATTATAGTCACCAGTGGTTTTATATGGGGTATTGTGACCCACCCTAGGGTAAACTGCCAGGGCACTTGTGATTTGTTTGTGTGCAGGAAAAATGATAAATCTGGTCTGCATACTAGATGATATCATGAGCATAAGTGGCAGATCTTTAACTGACAGACCAACAATATTATCCAAACAAAACATGCACGATGGCACGACAGATCAGAGTCTGACTAAGCCTATTACAGGGCATCCAATGGCCAAACATGATAAGTGTTTTTCAAAGTGCTATGATTAATGAAATGGCTCATGACTCTTAGCGGGTTGAATCCTCCGGATCATCCTGCGCCTCTTCTTCCTCTTTAGCTCCTTGATTATCCATCAACTGGAAGTCAGGCGTAGCCCAGTTGATACCGGTCAACACTCTAAACACAACTTCATCAACAATAAGGTTGGATGGATTAATGTTAGGAGCAAAGGTGTGCTTACGAATCGGTGGGATGAGATCTGTCTCCCGATGAACCGGCGCCTTGACTTTCCTATTCTTAGCGTCATAAGCCGCTTGATATGTGGTTAGATTGGTTTGTTCAGCCAACTTACTTGCTAATGGACGCATTGCTCTTGCTATTTCTGCAAAGTCATCATCACTGAAGGCAGATCCGTCCTCTTTGACACTTGGGCAGCCATTGGCCAAATCTTTTGGATCCAGATCTGCTTGCCACGCCTTAGCCCGGCTTAAAGCAGTCAACGTGTCGACTCTGGCAGATGCTCGCTTTAAATCATCAATCCTTTGGGGCAGCACTGATAACCTCTCCAATGTATCTTCGATGAGAGTGGGTGGAGATTTCTTGTGCATAGCAGCAGTAATGGTACGTTGGGTGCTAGTATATAACTATTCTACAAGAGTGTAGACAACTTTAAGCTGGATGCACATATCCGAGCCCAACTTGGCGCTCCGAGAACCTGTATCAGTAAACTGCTTGATAAGTCGACAGATGTTTATAATATGTTTATTGAGATGTGATACGTCTCCAACGTATCTATAATTTTTGATTGCTCCATGCTATATTATCTACTGTTTTGGACATTATTGGGCTTCATTATCCACTTTTATATTATTTTTGGGACTAACCTATTAACCGGAGGCCCAGCCCAGAATTGCTGTTTTTTTTGCCTATTTCAGAGTTTCGCAGAAAAGGAATATCAAACGGACTCCAAACGGAATGAAACCTTCAAGAACATGATTTTTGGAACAAACATGATCCAGGAGACTTGGACTCTACGTCAAGAAATAAAGGAGGAAGCCACGAGGTAGGGGGCGCGCCTACCCCCCCAGGCGCGCCCTCCACCCTCGTGGGCCCCCTGTTGCTCCACCGACGTACTCCATCCTCCTATATATACCTACGTACCCCCAAACAATCAGAAACAGAGCCAAAAGCCTAATTCCACCGCCGCAACCTTCTGTATCCATGAGATCCCATCTTGGGGCCTGTTCCGGAGCTCCGCCGAAGGGGGCATCCATCACGGAGGGCTTCTACATCAACATCATAGCCTCTCCGATGAAGTGTGAGTAGTTTACCTCAGACCTTCCGGTCCATAGTTATTAGCTAGATGGCTTCTTCTCTCTTTTTGGATCTCAATACAATGTTCTCCCCCTCTCTTGTGGAGATCTATTCGATGTAATCTTCTTTTTGCGGTGTGTTTGTTGAGACCGATGAATTGTGGGTTTATGATCAAGATTATCTATGAACAATATTTGAATCTTGTCTGAATTCTTCTATGTATGATTGGTTATCTTTGCAAGTCTCTTCGAATTATCAGTTTGGTTTGGCCTACTAGATTGATCTTTCTTGCAATGGGAGAAGTGCTTAGCTTTGGGTTCAATCTTGCGGTGTCCTTTCCCAGTGACAGTAGGGGCAGCAAGGCACGTATTGTATTGTTGCCATCGAGGATAACAAGATGTTTTTATTTATCATATTGCATGAATTTATCCCTCTACATCATGTCATCTTGCTTAAGGCGTTACTCTGTTTTCATGAACTTAATACTCTAGATGCATGCTGGATAGCGGTCGATGAGTGGAGTTATAGTAGTAGATGCAGGCAGGAGTCGGTCTATTTGTCTGGGACGTGATGCCTATATACATGATCATACCTAGATATTCTCATAACTATGCTCAATTCTGTCAATTTCTCAACAGTAATTCGTTCACCCATCGTAAAATACTTATGCTCTTGAGAGAAGCCACTAGTGAAACCTATGGCCCCCGAGTCTATCTTCATCATATTAATCTTCCAATACTTAGTTATTTCCTTTGCTTTTTACTTTGCTTTTATTTTACTTTGCATATTTATCATAAAAATACCAAAAATATTATCTTATCATATCTATCAGATCTCACTCTCGTAAGTGACCGTGAAGGGATTGACAACCCCTTATCGCATTGGTTGCGAGGAGCTATTTGTTTTGTGCAGGTACAAGGGACTTGCGCGTAGCCTCCTACTGGATTGATACCTTGGTTCTCAAAAACTGAGGGAACTACTTACGCTACTTTGCTGCATCATCCTTTCCTCTTCAAGGAAATCCAATGCAGTGCTCAAGAGGTAGCAAGATGCAAAGGAGTCATGTTTCATACTTACCAAAGATGGCTGACGACATGTTATTGGTCTGCTGCCTTAAACCGGACAACTCGCCAGTCATCGGCTTAAGTCTGGCTTCAGCATTCTCTGCTGTCTTCAATAGAGCCGCCTTTTAAGTCTCCCAGCCGTTCTTATCAGTGTTGAAGTTTTGCTTAAGCTGCTCAATATTTTCTAAAGCAGTCTTCAGTTCTGACTTGGCCTTGGATGTCTTAGGTTGCTGAGTTATAATGTTGGCCTTCAGATCATTAAGCTGTGAATCCTTCTCAATCAGTTCAGCCTATCACATAAGCAAACATGGAAAGTATTATGATCATGATTATTTTTGAAGTCCCAAGCATAATACAAGTATTTTCCTTGGCACTTGGGGGCTAATGCGTATTGCTCTTAAGAATTTTTCGAAGTCTCAAGCACAATACAAGTATTTTCCTTGGCACTTGGGGGCTAATGCCTACTGCTCTTTTCAAAAGACGAATTTATTAGACGACTCAGGTACAATGATATGATCCGGTTTACCAAGGTTACATATTGAAGTGCTGATTTATCAATTTTGGTAAGTCCCGGTTTAACTATGCTAGTTAAATCGACCCTTGAGGGCTACGTATGCGAAGTTCATTACTGATATTTAAAGTCCCGGCTTAACTTGATGATTTAAGTCGGCCCTTGGGGGCTACTAATGATGATGTTCAGTTCTTTGTGGCAATTGGAAAACTATAGCATATTCAATCCTATCATATCCTATAGACTTGGCGGCTGATAGAGATATAATTTTGAAGAGAATGGGGATTGGGTTACCTCATAGCATTCCTTCATCAAATTGAGTAAGTCGGCTTCAAAATCACAGCTGTTGTATAGACGGTTCAAAAAACCAGAATGGATTTTTTGAGCACTGAACTGAGAGTAGTCTTCTAAGTCTACTTTCCATTTGCCTTTATCAGCAGCAGAAATTTCCTCTTTTGTCGCTGTGCTTGGATAAGGAAGTGGGGTAACTGAGGGAGTCCTGGACTAAGGGATCCTCGGGCGTTCGGCCTGTTAGCCATAGGCCGGACTGATGGGCTGTGAAGATACGAAGACCGAAGAATGCACCCGTGTCTGGATGGGACTCTCCTTGGCGTGGAAAGCAAGCTTGGCGACCAAATATGTAGATTCCTTTCTTTGTAACTGACCTTGTGTAACCCTAGATCCTCCCGGTGTCTATATAAACCGGGGGACTTATTCCGGAGGGGGATATTCATGATCATAGTCATACCGGCTAGACTTCTAGGGTTTAGTCATTATGATCTCATGGTAGATCAACTCTTGTAATACTCATATTCATCAAGATCAATCAAGCAGGACGTAGGGTATTACCTCCATAGAGAGGGCTCGAACCTGGGTAAACATTGTGTCCCTTGTCTCCTATTACCATCGACCTTAGGCACACAGTTCGGGACCCCCTACCCGAGATCCACCGGTTTTGACCGCAACATTGGTGCTTTCATTTAGAGTTCCACTATGCCGTCCTCAAAAGGTTCGATGGCCCCTTCAATCATCAACAATGACGTTGTCCGAGGAGAAACCTTCTGTCGGTGTTCTGGGAACGGGGGTTCCCAGACTTACCTGCCTGCGGCCTGCAGCGTGGCTCAAAGGGGGGCCCAGCACAGCCCATCTTCACCAACACAAACCCAAGACCCTCGCGAGGGGCCAAGCCTCGCGGGGCAGATGACGCGGAGCTTCCTCAGGCGCGGCCTCGTCAGGCTGGCTCACGAGGAGGCGGAGAGATCAAGGAGGGGTACCTCACGAGGTGCCCGTGACGCAAGCCATGACGACCGGGGGCGCCAGGCGGGTGCCAGCCCGCGCAGCGCCCTCCCTTCCTCTTTGGTGCAAAGGGGGCAAGCGCAGCCGTGGAGTACAGAGGCATCAGGCAAAGGTTTCCATTTCGGTGCAACGAGACCAAGACCAGGAGGACTACGAGATGGAGGTCACCGTGTAGCCCAAGACGGCGTCATCACCAGAGCTTTGCGCAGGTGAAGACTACTTTTGTCAGGATAGTTGATACTAGCTGTCCCCCTTCAAATTAGCCCGCCATTGTTGGCTCCCTTCTCGCTCGATATTTGGGAAGAGGACCAGGCCTCTATAAATAGGACCAGCCACCCACAGAGAAAGGGGAGGCAGGAGTAGACAGAAAAAGAGAGAGAGCTGAGGCAGGGAAAGAGAGAGAGAGAGAGAAGATCAGAAAGAGAGAGAGAGAGAGAGAGAGAGAGAGAGAGAGAGAGAGAGAGAGAAAGGTGACCGAGCTCCTCCCAGCTGTTCATCACCCCAGCCAAGAACAGACCCTCGCGAGGCTGTTCTTCCTTGTATTGTTAATCATCATCAGCCCAAGAGGCAATCCACCACACCACACACTGGAGTAGGGTATTACACCACAACGGTGGCCCGAACAAGTATAAATCTTGCGTCTCTTGTGTTGTTCTTTCCTTAGTTTAGATCTTGGCGAGGCGGAGGGGTGCAGGAAGGTAGGAGGCGAAATCTCCGAGCGCACCCCAGTGCTCGAACCTCAAGGGTCGGCCGGAACCCGAAATCCACATTTGGCGCGCCAGGTAGGGGTGCGTCGGGATTCGTCTTCCACCACCCCGTTCTCCTCCAACCATCACGCCCATGTCAGACGCTCGTTGGGCCCGCGCCGAGCGCCGGGCCGTGCTCGCTTCCCGCGTCGCGCAGACGGCCCCTGTCGGCGGGCGACCTCGCCATTCCCCGTCACCTGCTGTCAATGCCGCCACCGGCCCGGCGGGTGACGAGCATCAAGCATCGTCCCAGCATCCATCCGTGCGGCAAGACGGCCGCACCGCAACTCCCTCGCTCACCCCAGCTGGTTCTTCGTCTTGCGCGCTCCGCGCGCCCATGGAGGCTCGGGCTGCACTCATCACAGCGAACGAGCTCCAGCGCTACCGTCCCGTCGACGACGTCTATGAAGAATGGCTCGACCGCATCACCGAGCTTGTCCGCGCCGCAGGGGGCTCTCCTGCGCCGTCCGTTCTGCTGCACCGCACCCCGCCCCGCGCGGGCAGTGAAGCCCCGGCGGCGCCCCGGCCGCCTCGTCCTTAGGAAGGCGCCATGGCTCCAAGGCGCGTGGCCCCTGGGCGGAACCCGCTCCGTCAGGCGCCAGCGCAGCAAGAGCAGAGCTGTCAAGAAGTGCCTCGCCCGCAGAAAGCTGCCCGGGTGCTCCCTGCTCCAGCACGTCGCGACCATGCTCCTGCTCCCACGCGTCAGGACCCCGTGCTGCTCCTAGCTGCAGCGCGTGGGGACATGCAAGACCATGTTCCCCGTCATCCAAGGCCTCCCGTGGCCACAGTAGGCTGTCGCGCCTTCACCGCCGAGCTACACAACGTCGCGTGGCCCGGCAAGTTCAAGCCAGACCTGCCTCCTCGCTATGACGGCACGACTGACCCAGCGGAGTTCCTCCAGCTCTATGAGCTGGGCATCGAAGCTGCCAACGGAGACGAGAAGGTCATGGTGAAATGGTTCCCCATGGCGCTCAAGGATGGGGCCCGGACCTGGCTCCTGAACCTAGCTCCAGGCACAATCTCCTCCTGGGACGAGATGCACACCCGCCTCATCGCCAACTTCCAAGGCACTCGCGACCGGCCACCCGCCGTGAGCGACATGCGCTGCATCAAGCAACAGCCCGGGGAGACCCTGCAGAAGTACATCCAGCTCTTCAACAACACGCGCCTCAAGATTCCCAAGGTGACTGAGGAGGCCATCATCTCGGCCTTCTCCAACGGTGTGCGCGACGTCAAGATGAAGGAGGAGCTAGCGATGCATGAAGACCTGTGCACTTCCATGGAGCTGTTCAACTTGGCAACCAAGTGCGCCAGGGCCAAGGAAGGGCGTCTCTCCCTCCTCGAGCTACCTGCCGCAGACCCAGAAGAGAAGAAGCCCAAGGCCAAGGACGTGAAGCGCAAGGGGGCTGCCGTGCTCGCGGCAGAACCAGACACCAAGCGGGGCAGAGATCAGCCTGAACCTTCCAAGGGCGGACGGTACTGTGTGTACCACGACCTCCACACCCACAACACCAACGAATGTTAAGAGCTCCGAGCCGTGTGAGAAGGAAGGATCGGCCGTCGCCCTAACTGCAGTGACCGGGGCTACGGTCGAGGAGGAGGAAGGAATGAAGGACGCTGGGAAGACCGTGGCCTGCGCCAAGGGTGGCGCGATCAACCTCGCGAGGATCGCTAGCAAGACCCGCCTCGCGAGGGAGGCTGGAGAGATCAGCCTCGCGAGGGAGACGGGAGGGATCAGCCTTGCGAGGATCGCCCGCAAGGCAACGCATGCCTCCCACCGCTGCCGCCGCAGCCAAGGAGAAACGAGGACCGCCACCAGGACGAGGGGGCTGGGGGCTTCCAGGAGCCGCGCGCGATCGCCTGCATCCTGGGCAGGGCACAAGCCCCAGCCTCTCAGCGCATCTTCAAGCAGTTCGCCCGCGAAGTGAACGATGTCCTCCCCAGGCTCGAAGCCACACGCCCTCTCAAGTGGTCGGCGTGCGCCATCACGTTCAGCTCAGCAGATCAGCTCAAGTGTGCGGCTACAGCCGGAGTTCTCCCGATGCTTTGTTCCCCAATCATCAGCAACGTGGTGGTCACCAAGACCCTCATCGATGGCGGTGCAGGGCTCAACGTCCTGTCCGTGGAAACATTCAACAACCTCCAAGTTCCCTACAGCCAGCTTCAGCCAACCAAGCCTTTCTCCGGTGTCACCGACGGCTCCACGGTCCCGATTGGGCAGGTCCGCCTCCCTGTCACCTTCGGGGCACGTGACAACTACCGCACCGAGTTCATCGACTTCGACGTCGCTCACATTCGCCTGCCGTACAACGCCATCCTTGGGTACCCAGCGCTGGCCAAGTTCATGGTCGTAACTCACCACGGCTACAACATCCTCAAGATGCCAGGAAGCGGCGGAGTCATCACGGTGCCCTGTGAAGAAAAGGACGCGGTGCGTTCCCTGGAACGAGCCTTTCAGGCTGCATCACTGGAAGACCCGGATCGTGGAAGCAGGAGGCCTCCTGAGACCGCCCCTAAGAAGAAGAAGACATCGTCCGGCCCGACCACTCAGGAGGCAGGCCCCTCTAGGCCCGCGCCTGCCCAGGGGGAACCTCCTTCCATCGCATAGGAAAGCGCGCCCGGCGCCCTCCTCGGGCAGGGCTCGGGGGCTCTCCCCTGGAGGGCCACCGACCTAGCCAGGGTCGCGAGGGAGGCGCTTGGGCACCACATGGAGGCGTGTTTCGAAGCACGTTTCCCTCAAGAAGGAGCAAGGCAAGGAGATCCAGACCCTCAGGAGTTCGTCAACAAGGCCATTCAGGAGCTACAGGAGTCAAGATTCATGAAAGGCGGCTACCGCCTACCAGCAGTGGCTCCCCATCCAGGCGAGGATGGTGGGCTGCGCGTCTGCATCGACATACCAGGGCTCAACCGAGTCACCTCTCTAGAGCGCCTCTGGCCCTCGTGAGTGGGGCGCTGCGGAGGTCCACCCCAAAGCTACGTTCGCATGCCTTACGGCTAGCCGAACGCGGCTGCCATGTACTAGCGCCTCATGAGGGGCATCATGGAGGCACAAGAGGCCAGGCGTTCCGCGGCCCTGGCAGAGATGGAGATGGTCCGCGAGGAGCCACCAGCGCCTCTGGAGCCTCCTGAGGCCCCTGGGCCTGGGGGCTCGTGAGGATCGGCTCCCGCAGCCCGCCGAGTCTGCTACACCAACACCCCTTCGTCCTCAATGTCATCAGGTGACATCTTTCAAGTTTTCACTTCCAGCTGGGAGCGCCCCCCAGGGCTGCATTATTCCCAGGCCACGTGGGTCCGTCCCTGCGGCGTGTATCCCATTTTATTCCATGTTGTTATCTTACCTTGTTGGGGGCGCCCCTCGGGCTGCATGATCCCCAAGCTGCTCGGGCCTGACCCAGTAATGTCCGCATCCCCAGCATCTATTTGAACGAATCCACTCCTTCGCGGCTAATGTGTTTTACCTAGTTGCCTGCTCAGCCGACGCCAACTAATGGAGCTGCTCCCAAATGACACAACGCTTGCGCATGGGTCCGTCCCTGCAACACCGACAAACCTGGATGGCTGAGCTCTGGCCGCGGCAGACCCGCATAGCGTCACCTCGTCAAGCCTTCAGTGCCTCACTACCCCTCAGAAGCAACCAACGGTTGACTGTCAATTGTCATGGCAACCCCTTGTTTTTTCTATGATGGACCTGCAGGACCACCTGAAGGGGGCTGCGTCAGGCGAGGCCCTTGCGGTGTCTCCTTCGCTCTCGTCCGCGCGAACCGCTTGCACGTTAAAGGGGGGTGCCTGAGCATCGCGACTCAGGGCTCCTACTGGCTCTCCAGCCCTCATCCTCTGGCCTTGACCACGGCATCGCGACCTGGCATACCAGCGACGGCTGAGACTCGCTCGAGGGCCGGGACCCAAGGACGTACAGCAGAAAGGGGAGCAAAGGCGAGAGGGGAGAGACACACGAGGACCTCGCCGAGAAACCTCACGCCTGCCGATGCACGGACCCGGCGACACACTAGAGAGAGGCCCCTGATCCTCGAGATAAGTCATCACCCGGAAGCGCAAGCTGCCGCGGCACCATCCCCGCACCTAATGCTACCCCATGTTAGCGACACCGCTCTCCTTTCTCACCAAACAACGGCTGCTTGGGTGCCAAAGGGGACCTCCTGAGCATCGCGACTCAGGGGCTCTTACCGGACTCCGGGTCCCTCACCTCCTGGCCTTGACCACGGCATCGCGACCTGGCATACCAGCGACGGCTGAAGCCGCCTTGGGACTGGGACCTGTCGGCGCAGAGCACCAAGCCCTCGTGAGGTTCGAAAGGGAGTACTAAGCTAAGACGGAATGAGCAACTCGCGCAATTCTATGACAAGGGTTATATTGACAAAACAGGATCACAGGCACCTTACAAGCCCCCACGGGACGCGTTTTTAATTCCTCGCAGTGAACAGATCCTAAAGGGACACAAACTACGCGCGACCCTGCAAAAGATGCCATCATCAACAGTGGGCCGTCAAGCACCGACGCCAACCCCATCCAGATCAGAGACGGCGGCGGCCTGACGAGCCCGCCCTGCCCCAGGAGCGGTGCCGGCTCGGGGGCTCGTAGCTGTCATCGCTCGTCTCCGGAGTCGTGAAGAGCTCGTCGGAGTCGCTGGAGCCTCCGACGCCTTCACCGCCTGAGGAGCCGCCAAGGGAGCGGTTGGCGGGCCCAGTCCTCGTCGCGGCAGGGTCCGGGCCACCTTCCCCGGGGCAGCACTCCAGCCGGCGCCCGCTCGCATCGAAGACCTTGAAGAGCATCACCGAAGCACCGTCGTAATCCAAGTGGACCATGAAGACGCCCCTTACCCTGCAAACCCGGGCGATCTCTCTCCAGCCCCGAGTCATGAAGACCTCGCCCGGGGCAACGACCGTGACCTCTGCCTCGGTCGCGAGGGTGCTGCAGCCGGCGTGCTGCAGCCAAAGCTCCAGGGGCTCCCCCTGCGGGATCATGGAGGCGAAGAAGGGAGTAAGGCGGATCCAAGACTGAAGAGGAATGGCGACATGGAGCACGAACTCTCGGGAGGAGCCCTCGGTGTGGACCCCAGGGGGGACGACCCACACCTTCGTGACCCGTCGGCGCCGACGGCGGCGCCGCCCATGGCGGTCAGCATCAGCTCCTTCGGGGCCCTCGACATGGGCGTACAATGGCAGCGGGAACCCCGGCGGCACCCGCTCGCACCAAGGCCTCAACACCACCTGAAGGGCCCCTTCGTCCGGGCCACGGGGGACGAGCCATTTCTTCGGCGGAAGTGGGTCTGGCTCCTCTCGGGGATCTTTTCCTTTCTCTGCCATCGAGAACCGGCGGATTGGAGCCATCGCAGCAAGACGGAGCAAGGATCGGGAAGAAGGAGAAGCAAGGAGGGATGCATTGGAAGGGCGCGCGCTGCCCCGTACTTATGGCCGGTGAAGGCCAACCGCCGACCTCCACGACTACAGGTAATCATGACCCACTTTGCATGCAGGGACTTGTCCAATCTGTGAAGTTGCCGAAGCGCCATGGGGAAATGGAGGCGCCCACGTCCAATCAACTGCCACGCGGCGCCCAAGGCCGCAGGCTGTTAGGGCCCGCGGCGCTTCGCCCTTGCCTTTCCGCCTCCCTGCACGGCCAAGTCCGGGCGCACCTTGGGCCCAGGGGCTACTGTCGGCGTTCTGGGAACGGGGGTCCTTAGACTTGCCTGCCTGCGGCGTGGCTCAAAGGGGGGCCCAGCGCGGCCCATCTTCACCAACACAAACCCAAGACCCTCGCGAGGGGCCAAGCCTCGCGGGGCGGACGACGCGGAGCTTCCTCAGGCACGGCCTCGTCAGGCTGGCTCACCAGGAGGCGGAGAGATCAAGGCGGGGTACCTCACGAGGTGCCCGTGACGCAAGCCGTGACGACCGGGGGTGCCAGGCGGGTGCCAGCCCACGCAGCGTCCTCCCTTCCTCTTTGGTGCAAAGGGGGCAAGCGCAGCCGCGGAGTACCGAGGCATCAGGCAAAGGTTGCCATTTCGGTGCAACGAGACCAAGACCAGGAGGACTACGAGACGGAGGTCACCGTGGAGCCCAAGACGGCATCATCACCAGAGCTTTGTGCAGGCGAAGACTACTTTTGTCAGGATAGTTGATACTAGCTGTCCCCCTTCAAATTAGCCCGCCATTGTTGGCTCCCTTCCCGCTCGATATTTGGGAAGAGGACCAGGGCCTCTATAAATAGGACCAACCACCCACAGAGCAAGGGGAGGCAGGAGTAGACGGAAAAAGAGAGAGAGAGCTGAGGCGGGGAAAGAGAGAGAGAAGATCAGAAAGAGAGAGAGAGAGAAAGGTGACTAAGCTCCTCCCAGCAATTCATCACCCCAGCCAAGAACAAACCCTCGCGAGGTTGTTCTTCCTTGTATTGTTCATCATCATCAGCCCAAGAGGCAATCCACCACACCACACATTGGAGTAGGGTATTACACCATAACGGTGGCCCGAACCAGTATAAACCCTGCGTCTGTTGTGTTGTTCTTTCCTTAGTTTAGATCTTGGGGAGGCGGAGGGGTGCAGGAAGGTAGGAGGCGAAATCTCCGCACGCACCCCAGTGCTCGAACCTCAAGGGTCAGCCGGAACCCGAAATCCGACACCTTCCTCCCCGGACAGATTTTCGTGTTCGGCAGCTTCGCACTGCGGGCCAACTCGTTTGGCCATCTAGAGCATATTGATAGCTATGCCCCTGGCCATCAGGTCAGATTTGGGAGCTTGAACTACATCGCGGACATCCGTGGAGATTTGATCTTCACCGGATTCGAGACCGCGGTGATTGCTCCTGGTCATCTCGATGAACATGACCTAAATCTGTCATCGGACCACATTCAGGAGATAGCTCCAGTAACTGCTCTGGCCTTAGATCTGGAGCACATGGCGCCATCTAAGGACTGGAGGTTCAACGCCACCATGGAAGCCACAGATTCCACGGCATTGGAGCCGCACATGGACTTAAACCCACACAATATTTGTGTCACCGGAACCCCAGACTCGTCTCTGGGTGTAAGTTCCGAACCATGTGAGTCCATGGATGCCGGACTTGATCGTTTATCGATCTTCGAGTTCAGCACCGCAGACATCTTCTAGCACTCACCCTTGGGCGATGTGCTAAGCTCATTAAAGAACCTGTCCTTGGTGGGGGACTCATAGCCGAACTTATCTAGTTTGAACTAGAAGCTGATGACAGGGAATTTCACTCCCCACCCGCTACCCACTTTATAGCCACTATCGAAGACTTAACTAACATGCTCGATTACGGCTCTGATGACATCGACGGTATGGACAATGATGCCGGAGAAGAAGAGGCCCAGGACCCGCCGTTCACCGGACGTTGGATGGCCACTTCCTCGTACGATGTGTACATGGTGGATGCACCAAAGGAGAATAGCGGCGATGACAAAGAAAATCCAGCTGAGAATAAACCTCCTGAAACACAGCAAAAACGCCGACGTCCTCAGTGCCGCTCTAAGTCAGGTCATTCAAAGGACAGCAATACCGGCACCGGAGAAGACAATACTCTGGATGATGACGAAAACAATGAAGACCTTGCTGAGGTAACATCCGAACAGGAGGAGCAAGAAAACGGGCAAGCCAGCCCCGACGAACAGGCCAGGCCCAACGACTCGGAGGGCAGTAGTTATCATCTGCTCTCTGAGGATGAGGAAAGCCTCGGCAACGAATATTTCATCATGCCTGAGGAACCTCTCGAGCAGGAGTGCTTCAAGCGCCAGCTAATAGCCACCGCAAGGAGCCTGAAAAAGAAGCAGCATCAGCTTTAAGCTGACCAAGATCTACTCATCGACAGGTGGACTGACGTTCTTGCAGTCGAAGAATACGGCCTCAGACGCCCAGCCAAGAGTTACCCAAAACGAAGATTGCTACCTCAGTTCGACGAAGAGGCGCTGGAGCCCATACTTCCCACGCGTAATGCATCCGATCAAACACTACGCGATCGGGACAGTGCGGCGGACCGACCACCTCGTGGTCGGGATAGAGCGGCAACTCAAGCCGAATAGCAGCACGCCCCACCGCCATGAAAAAATTGAGACAAAATAGTTCGGGGTCATACACACGACCTCCGGCAGACCCTGGATAGTAGAGCAGGATATACCCGATCGATTTACGGATAGCGAGGACGTTCCTCGACACATGATGATGGCTACCTATTCGGACGTGACAAACCTAGGCACACCCGAGCCAACAACCGCAAACGGACTCCATCGAAGCTATGTCGTGGCGCGGCCCGATATAGAGGCGCCACACACCCTCTTTGCTTCACCGATGAAGTAATGGATCACAAATTCCCCGAAGGGTTCAAACCCGTTAACATTGAATCATACGACGGAACAACCGACCCCGCGGTATGGATCGAGGATTTTATTCTCCATATCCACATGGCCCGCGGACATGACCTCCAGGCTATCAAATACCTCCCACTAAAGCTCAAAGGGCCAGCTCGGCACTGGTTAAATAGCCTGCCTGAAAACTCTATCGGTAGCTGGGAGGACTTGGAAGAAGCCTTCCTCGACAACTTCCAAGGTACATATGTCCAACCACCAGACGCTGATGACTTAAGACACATAGTCCAACAGCCTGGAGAGTCAGCCAGGAAATTTTGGACTAGGTCCCTAACCAAAAAGGACCAGATTGTCGACTATCCGGATGCCGAAGCTCTAGCGTCCTTTAAACATAGCATCCGCGCCGAATGGCTCGCCCGCCACCTCGGCCAAGAAAAGCCAAAGTCTATGGCAGCCCTCACGGCACTTATGACCCGCTTTTGTGCGGGTGAGGATAGCTGGCTGGCTCGTAGTAGAAATGCGACCAGCGATGCAGGCCCTTCCAAGGCCAAAAACAGCAACGGCAAGCTCCGACGCAGCTGACACAAACGCCGAAGCAATGGCGAGAACACCGATGACACTATTGTCAACGCCGGATTCAGCGGCTCCAAGTCCAGTTAGCAGAAAAAGGCATATAAAAGAAAGAATAAGGGACCGTCCAGCATGGACCACATACTCGACCGAACATGCCAAATCCATGGCACCCCAGACAAACCAGCCAACCATACCAACAGAGATTGCTGGGTTTTTAAGCAAGTCGTCAAGTTAAATGCCAAGAACAAGGAAAAGGGATCGCAAAGCGAGGATGATGACGAGGAGCCCCTGCAGCCAAACATAGGGGGACAAAAGAAGTTTCCCCTTCAGGTCAAAACGGTGAACATGATATGTGCTACACACATCCCCAAGAGGGAGCGCAAACGCGCACTCAGGGACGTCTATGCGATAGAGCCAGTCGCCCCTAAATTCAATCCATGATCATCGTGCCCGATCACTTTTGATCGTCGGGATCATCCGACCAGTATCCGGCATGGCGGATCAGCCGGACTAGTCCTAGACCCAATCATTGATGGATTCCACCTAACGCGAGTCCTCATGGACGGTGGCAGCAACCTCAATCTGCTCTATCAGGATACAATGCGCAAAATGGGCATTAACCCATCACAGATCAAGCCCACAAGGACTACCTTTAAAGGAGCCAGACCAGGCATAGAGGCCCGCTGTACGGGCTCAATCACACTAGAGGTTGTCTTTGGATCTTTGGACAACTTCTGAAGCGAGGAGTTAATCTTTGACATCGTCCCCTTTCGCAGCGGCTATCACGCACTGCTTGGACAAACCGCATTTGCTTGATTCAATGTGGTACCTCACTACGCTTATCTCAAGCTCAAGATGCCCGGACCACGTGGCGTCATAACAGTCAATGGAAATACGGAACGCTCCCTCCGTACCGAGGAGCATACCACGGCCTTAGTAGCAGAAGTACAGCGCGACCTTTTCCAGCAGAACTTTAGTTCGGCGGCTGATCCCCCGGACACTATTAAGAGAGTTCAGACTATTCTGCAGCAGGACAGCCCGGCTCGTCAAGAGCTTAACTAGCAATTTGGCCTTCGTCCTAGTCCCAATCAAATGGCGGCATTCGTACCGCGTGTACCTAACTACGCACTCAAAATTCCATGGGCATCGATGGAGGCATAACTAGCCTGTGATCCACGGTGCGGCTCGACCGACACTGGATCCTCACACCTTCACTTTTTTCTTTTTTATTTCGGGTTTTTCTCTTCTCGAGGCTTTTTGTAGTAACCTGATCATCAGACCGATCTCAGGACGGACACACCAAGGAGGCAAGGAGCTTTGACGCACAAGGGAATCTCAGGTGATCTCTGCTAACGATTACTATACCTGTTTTACATACCTGCACGTAGCTCGCTCTTAGTCATGGCATGTTAAATAGCCTTACTTGCTTATCGCATTGCTTGCGCAAGTACGCCTCGACGTATTAATCAAATTACAATGAAAAATATTTGGCAGCGTCAGCTTATTACTTGATTTTTTTCCTTGCCTCTATATTTATTACTCATCGCACCCGTACACTCGGGTACGTATTACTTCGCCAGGGGCTTCATCACGCCCCGCAATACGGCAACAAAGTCCGAACACTTTTTACATTACAGTTCGGCACCCTGAACTTATAGCATTATATGCATCGGCTCCGAATCATGACTTTGGTCAATAGTTGGGTTGCCTGGCTCCTGTGCTTACTACCTTACGTTCCGCTATATCGGCTAGGGTAGTAAAGGGAGAACTAGTGTGATTGTGTCCCGGTTCTTTCGGACGAGCACCTCAGTAGAGAAAGCCGAAAATTGACTGTCATGATGCAGCGAGAGCTGGTCAGCTATTCGAGAGGTTTCAAATCCTTAGAGTTTTTTTCCGCTTTATGCGAGGAGTTGGTTTTTATCCGATCAGGTGTATAGCGCCCCTAGTTCGGCCTTCCGACTACCAGGGGCTTCACCAAAATTATCGTTGACAAACTCCTATGGCTAAGTGAGGGTCATAAAGGTCGTATAGTCTGATTGCCTTGTTCGTTGCACTAAACACCTCCTTTAAGGACCAGAATGTGGAGTAAAGAGTGTTTAGATTTATCCCGAACAACCCCGTACTATCTACGTGGAGGCAGAAGCCGACGACTGGCCAACCCTCAGATTTCATAAACGGCTGCACATGAGGTAAAATTTTAAAAGTCGCAAGCATTATATTATACAACGACATTGTTTCATATTACATGACAGGATAATATGAATGTTTTCATGGGAATATAACATCCTTCCAACATTGCTCCGCCACAAGGCGGGATCCCTCCAGGACACTATCAAAATATAGCTCGGGTCGGCGGTGCTCCTTGCCCTCAAGCGACCCCTCGGTCATCAGCATCTTGGCATCCATCTTCACCTAGTGCATCTTGACGCGGGCAGAGGCCATCCGTGCACCTTCAATGCAGATCGACCGCTTCACGACTTCAAGCCGTAGGCAGGCACTCACAAGCCACTTCACAAGTCCTAAGTACCTGCTGGGCATGGGCTCGGTAGGCCATAGCCGGACTATTAGGTCCTCCAAGGCTAGCTCGGCCACCTTGTGCAGCTCGACCAGCCTTTTCAGCTGGTCGCTGAAGGGCACCGGATGCTCTGGTCCAAGGTATTGAGACCAGAACAGCTTCTCCGTAGAACTCCCTTCTTTGGCTCGATAGAACTCGGCAACATATGATACGCTGCACGGCAAATCCATAAACGCCCCTGGAGAGCTCCAAATTCGGGTAAGTAAAAGGAATGTTTCCTTCGCAGACTTGCTTTGCATAATGAAAGCCTTACCCGCCGCGATCTTCTTGGCCGCCTGGATTTCCTGGAGGGCGCTCTGGGCTTCGACCCGGGCAACTTGTGCGTTCTGGCGGACCTTCACAAGTTTGGACCCTTGCGTCTTAGCATCACACTCCAAGGATGCGTACTTCTTGACGGTGTCCTGGAGCTCTGGCCGGACCTCGCTGATCCGGGCCTTGTGCTTCCCGCGCGCGGCACATTCCTTGACCGCTTTGTTCTCGGCCTCAGCCAACGCCTTCTTGAGGGCCGCCACCTCGGTCGTGGCCCCTAATAAGGTTCATGACACTTTAGTCAGCACGAACCATTCATCCTTCCCAAATATACATGCAGGTTACTGCATATCTTGGCTATCCTCCAACTGCTTCTTCACGAGGCCGAGCTCTTCCTTGGCCCACTCCAGGTTTTGCTTCAGTCCGGAGACCTCTGCAGTATGAGCGACAACAGCCAGCAGCGAGGCCTGCTTATTCACATAGACATCTTATGTTAGACTCCTGTGAAAATTATTTTGATCCTCTGTTCGGCTTTTTCTTTCTGAACACCGAACAAAGCATCAGGGGCTACAGTCTACACTGTGATATTCTTTCTACAATTACATTGCTTACCTCAAAGCCTGTTAGAAGGGTAGCGCATGCTTCGGTCAGTCCACTTTCGGCGGACCGAACCTTCTCAATCATCGTACCCATAAGCATATGGTGTTCATCCACAATGGAAGCGCCTCACAGCGCTTCCAGTAGATTATCCGGTGCCTCTGATTGGACAGAGGTCACCGGCGGAACAGGCACACCTCCTCCTTTCGGGGAAGGATGCTCGCCTGACTCCGGAGCCGCATAGGCCTCCAGAACGGTATCCAGGTGAGGGCTAAATTGAACTTGGCCCCCATCACCAGTCCCCATGGGGGCTTTTTCCCCATGTGTCCGGTGGCCGAGGATTCATCTTTTGGTGCCACCCCGACGACCTCCAGAACCTCTCCCTGACCTAAGAATGCCCTTTGGGACACCACCTCGTCATCACCCTTGGCCGGGGAAGAGTGGGCGAGCGGCGGTGACACACTGGCCATCCCCTTTGAATCTAGCGAACCTCTTGTTGAGAATCGCGGGGAGCTGTCACGGGCCAGACTGCAATAGCATGATTTAAACATATTAATATTACAAACCGAAAAGGCCAGACATTTGTACATGCATAAGGTTTTTGGTACTTCCGAGGCGGCCCGAGGCTTGGTTCAGGGCAGTTGCTCCGGACTGCTATCGACATCCCACGCGGAGTTATCCGTGAGGGAGCCCTTCCCCCTCTTGGGCGCCTTTGCCTCTAGATTTGTGGAGGCCCCCCTTTTCTTCCTTCCCCTCTCAGGAGAGGAGTCGCTTTATTCCTCCTCATCGTCGTCATCTTCGGCGGCCGAAGAATGAGTCTCGTCTTCAGACGTCACGTCCGATGCACTTTTTCGGCGAGGTCCACTCCTGGCCCCCTTGGCCGTTTTATTGGCCTTCTTCTCCGGCACATCATAAGGCGCCGGAAACAACATCTTCGTCAGAAGTGGGGTTTCTTGGTCTTCGGGTAGCAGAGCCGGACAGTTAATCCTCCCCGCTGTATCGATCCAGGCATGAAAAATTGATAGGAGGCTTAGACTCCTTCCTCAAAATATGCCAGTAAACGGTATACCTTGAAAACATGAAAGAACTTACTGAATTCACCTGGCGTTTTAAGCTAAGCCCGCGATCCTCGGTCATGGGCGGTGGTGTCTCGTTGGCCTTGAAGAGCACTTTCCAGATGTCTTCGTGCGTCGTGCCGAAGAGCTCTACTAGCGTATGGTGCTTGGCCAGATCGATCTCCCACAAATGGCAAGTCCGGCGTTGGCACGGAAGGATCCGGTGAATGAGCATAACCCAGGTCACGTTGACAAGTTTGATTCTCTTGGTTATCATGTTCTGTACGCACGTCTGGAGCCCAGTCAGCTCGTTCAAGGAACCCCAGGTTAGGCCCTTCTCTTGCCAGGAGGTGAGCCGCATCAGAACTCCGGATCGGAATTCGGGGGCCGCCGCCCAGCTGGTATCATGCGGCTCGGTGGTGTAGAACCACCCCGACTACCACCCTTTCACCGTCTCCACAAAGGAGCCTTCGAGCCAGGTGACATTGGGCATCTTGCCCACCATGGCGCCTCCGCACTCTGCTTGTTGGCCGCTCACCACCTTCGACTTCACATTGAAGGTCTTCAGCCATAGGCCGAAGTGGGGTGGGATGCAGAGAAAGGCCTCGCACACGACAATAAAAGCTGAGATGTTGAGGATAGAGTTGGGGGCTAGACCATGGAAGTCCAGACCATAGTAAAACATCAATCCATGGACAAACGGGTGGAGAGGGAATCCCAACCCGCGGACGAAATTTGTAAGAAACACAACCCTCTCATGGGGCTCTGGGTAGGGACGATTTGTCCTATGGCCGGGAGACAGTGAACGGTCCCCTTGGCCAGGTAGCCGGCCTCCTGGAGCTCCTTGATGTCCTTCTTCTTAACGGAGGAGGCCATCCACTTGCCTCCGGATCCTGACATATTGGAGTGCTTTCTCGTGCGGGGAAAGCTAAAGCCTGGGCGCTGGAGCTCGAGAATGGATGGGCAAAGCAAGAGAGAAGGTGTGGGATAAGAAGGGGGAATCCTACTCCCCTTATAAAGGCGGTGAATATGGAATGCCTCCCCACTCGCCTTAAAACTCGCCTATTCTCAATGGTTGTGTAAACAGGCACGGTTGGGTTACCCACGCTCGAATTGATGAAAATCACGCAATAAGAGGACATGATCTCTGCTTTGACAAGACGCGCCAATGACAACCACGTCTCAAAACATGGAGCGACAGACGAAAAACGGTTCAAAATTATGACCGGGCAAACATGATGTCATATCACAAAAAGTTGTCAGTAGATTGGACTCGTGGAAAAATATATTCCCTCTGTGCTTGTGTCTGGTGCGTGTGTTACAGGTCCGGACACATTCAATACATCTGTAGACTATCTTGGAGTTCGGAAGGAGGAACTAGCCTTGCAATGCCGAAGACAGATCAACGCGCCGGATACCTTGTCATTGAAGCTAGGTTCAGGGGCTACTGAGGGAGTCCTGGACTAAGGGGTCCTCAAGCGTCCAGCCTGTTAGCCATGGGCCGGACTGATGGGCTGTGAAGATACGAAGACCGAAGAATGCACCCGTGTCCAGATGGGACTCTCCTTGGCGTGGAAAGCAAGCTTGGCGACCAAATATGTAGATTCCTTTCTTCGTAACCGACCTTGTGTAACCCTAGATCCTCCCGGTGTCTATATAAACCGGGGGACTTAGTCCGGAGGGGGATATTCATGATCACAGTCATTCTAGCTAGACTTCTAGGGTTTAGTCATTACGATCTCATGGTAGATCAACTCTTGTAATACTCATATTCATCAAGATCAATCAAGCAGGACGTAGGGTATTACCTCCATAGAGAGGGCTCGAACCTGGGTAAACATTGTGTCCCCTGTCTCCTATTACCATCGACCTTAGGCGCACAGTTCGGGACCCCCTACCCGAGATCCGCCAGTTTTAACCGCGACATTGGTGCTTTCATTTAGAGTTCCACTGTGCCATCCTCAAAAGGTTCGATGGCCCCTTCAATCATCAACAATGACGCTGTCCGAGGAGAAACCTTCCTCCCCGGACAGATTTTCATGTTCGACGGCTTCGCACTGCGGGCCAACTCGTTTGGCCATCTGGAGCAGATCGATAGCTATGCCCCTGGCCATCAGGTCAGATTTGGGAGCTTGAACTACATCGCGGACATCCGCACCGGATTCGAGACCGCGGCGATCGCTCCTGGTCACCTCGATGAACATGACCTAAATCTGTCATTGGACCACATTCAGGAGATAGCTCCAGTAACTGCTCTGGCGTTAGATCTGGAGCACACGGCACCATCTAAGGACTGGAGGTTCAACGCCACCACAGAGGCCACAGATTCCACGGTGTTGGAGCCGCACATGGACTTAAACCCACACAATATTTGTGTCACCGGAACCCCGGACTCGTCTCTGGGTGTAAGTTCCGAACCATGTGAGTCCACGGATGCCGGACTTGATCGTTTATCGATCTTCGAGTTCAGCACCGCAGACATCTTCTAGCACTCACCTTTGGGCGATGTGCTAAGCTCATTAAAGAACCTGTCCTTGGTGGGGGACTCATAGCCGAACTATATCTAGTTTAAACTAGAAGCTGATGACAGGGAATTTCGCTCCCCACCCTCTACCCACTTTATAGCCACTATCGAAGACTTAACTGACATGCTCGATTACGGCTCTGATGACATCGACGGTATGGACGACGCTGCCAGAGAAGAAGAGGCCCAGGACCCGTCGTTCACCGGACGTTGGACAGCCACTTCCTCGTACGATGTGTACATGGTGGATGCACCAAAGGAGAATAGCGGCAATGACAAAGAAAATCCAATTGAGAATAAACCTCCTGAGACACAGCAAAAACACCGGCGTCCTCAGCGCCGCTCTAAGTCACGTCGTTCAAAGGATAGCAATACCGGCACCGGAGAAGACAATACTCCGGATGATGCCGAAAACAATGAAGACCTTGCTGAGGTAACATCCGAACAGGAGGAGCAAGAAAACGGGCAAGCCAGCCCCGACGAACAGGCCAGGCCCAACGACTCGGAGGACAGTAGTTATCATCTGCTCTCTGAGGATGAGGAAAGCCTCGGCAACGAATATTTCATCGTGCCTGAGGAACCTCTCGAGCAGGAGTGCTTCAAGCGCCAGCTAATAGCCACCGCAAGGAGCCTGAAAAAGAAGCAGCATCAGCTTTAAGCTGACCAAGATCTACTCATCGATAGGTGGACTGACGTTCTCGCAGTCGAAGAATACGGCCTCAGACGCCCAGCCAAGAGTTACCCAAAACGAAGATTGCTACCTCAGTTCGATGAAGAGGCGCTGGAGCCCATACTTCCCACGCGTAATGCGGCCGATCAAACACTACACGATCGGGACAGTGCGGCGGACTGATCACCTCGTGGTCGGGATAGAGCGGCAACTCAAGCTGAACAGCAGCTCGCCCCACCGCCATGAAAAAATAGAGACAAAACAGTTCGGGGTCATACACATGACCTCCGGCAGACCCTGGATAGTAGAGCAGGATATACCCGATCAATTTACGAATCGCGAGGACGTTCCTCGACACATGATGATGGCTACCTATTCGGATGTGACAAACCTAGGCACACCTGAGCCAACAACCGCAGACGGACTCCATCGGAGCTACGTCGTGGCGCGGCCCGATATAGAGGCGCCGCACACCCTCTTTGCTTCACCGATGAAGTAATTGGTCACAAATTCCCCGAAGGGTTCAAACCCGTTAACATTGAATCATACGACGGAACAACCGACCCCCGCGGTATGGATCGAGGATTTTATTCTCCATATCCACATGGCCCGCGGAGATGACCTCCACGCTATCAAATACCTCCCACTAAAGCTCAAAGGGCCAGCTTGGCACTGGTTAAATAGGTTGCCTGAAAACTCTATCGGTAGCTGGGAGGACTTGGAAGAAGCCTTCCTCGACAACTTCCAAGGTACATATGTCCAGCCACCAGACGCCGATGACTTAAGCCACTGGTCGACGTTTGCAAGGTGCTTGAGTGTTCGGCAGGCCGGAGGCTAAAACTCCACCACTGCTGTTCCGGGTTGTATGGCGAGCTTCATATTGCTGCTTCTTCAAAAGAAAGTTGGGATCCAAGTAAGCTAAAGGGTGAGAAAATCTTACTTTCCAACTTGCTTGTCGAGTTTTCTGTGGTGGCAGAGGTTCCAAGTCAGAGGAAAGGATAATTACCTCATCATCATCTGCATGGCTGGCTTCCGCATCATCCTGATAATGGTCATTGTCAATAAGATGTATAAAAAATGGGCCAATGGAATAAAGTTCTACCTCTGACTCATCATCATCATCATCATCATCATCGTTCTCATCCAAGTTGAACAAATCGGTGATGTTGGTTTTCTTTTTAGCAGGCTTTTTGATAGCCTTGCTCTTAGTCCGGGTCTTCGTTGGCTTATCCTGCAACTTCTTGGTCCAGAAGGGTGAATCGGCCTGTAAACGTTGAATAAGTATGAACAGGCAGTACAAATGAAGATACAAGTCAAGTATGAGCTGGATTCCAGACTTACGGTTGGCGTCTTATTCAGAATGCAGAAAGGGGCCAATCCAACTTTACTACAATCTTTTAAGCTTTCATTTAACAAAGTCTTTGTCATGTTATTGATGTCTTCCTCAGTTATTTCGGTTTGACAGTGGCGCTGAGGATCGGTTAGCTTGCCAGTATACTCACACATTAAACCAGGCCGGATACTTAGAGGCAAGACTCTCCAGGTGACCCAACAGCGGACTAGATCAATCCCGGTCAAACCATTGGCCATCAGAGCCCTAACCTTCGCAAAAACTGGCACACATTTTTTCCGTTTTGCTGTGCTGATATAGTCCGGAAGATGATCTCTGTTACTAAGCTAGCTAGCACGGTAAACTGGCAGGGGATTTTCTCCTTCTAGTGAAGTATCTTGGCAATAAAACCAAGTCTGATTCTAGTCTTTGGGGTGACTAGGAAGGTTGGCAGCTGGGAAGGTGGCTTCTTTCTGGCGCTGTATAGATAAACCGCCTAGCTCCAGGCTAGGGCCATCCGTGAATTCATTCTTCCAGTTCAAGTAGTAGAGTTCCCTGAATAATTCTACGGTGGGCTCCTGTTGAAGGTACACCTCACAGAAAACTTGGAAGTTGCAGATGTTTGAGACAAAGTTTGGAGCGATATCTTGTGGATGTAGCTTAGAAGAAGTGCAATACATCTCAGAAGAATTTTGAGCCGGAAGGGCTGAAGCTCCGGTCCATGTGATCCATAAAAACCACTGCTTCACCATCTTCAGGCTCAAGGCGAGTTTCATTACCCGGAACCCTCCAATGGATGACTTCTTCTGTCAAGTCTTCTCGGTGACCCGGGAAACGGCCCAGTTGCAGGCGGTGACAGTCTTGACCATCTTGATAAAAAGTCCTACAAGATGAAGACATTACCGGTTTAAGACCATGCTAGGGCTATTGATTCAAAAGTAAAAGGCTATCACATTAAGCCAGACGATGAACATTTAAGGAGCGAAGGTATTCACATTGGCGACATAAACTGGGCCTAATGATATTAATGGGTCACGGTTTATGTCATAAGCCGCTCATACGTCCATTTTGCATCATGCTTTTATATCGATATTTATCACATTATGGACTGTTATTTCACTTTATGTCACAATACTTATGGCTATTCTCTCTTATTTTACAAGGTTTACACAAGGAGGGAGAATGCCGGCAGCTGGAATTCTGGTCTGGAAAAGGAGCAAATATTAGAGACCTATTCTGCGCAACTCCAAAAGTCCTGAAACTCCACGGAACATCTTAAAAGAAATAAAGAAAAATCCACGCCAAAGATGAGGGCCAGGGGGCCCACACCCTTCTCACGAGGGTGGGGGCGCGCGCCCCTAGGGCGCGCCCCCTACCTCGTGGGCCCCCTGGTGGCTCTCCGATGCCCATCTTCTCCTATCTGAGGTCTTTCGATGAGAAAAAATAACAAGGAACTTTTCGGGACGAGACTCCGCTGCCACGAGGCGGAACCTTGGCAGATCCAATCTAGAGCTCCGGCAGAGCTGTTCTGCCGGGGAAACTTCCCTCTGGGAGGGGGAAATCATCACCATCATCATCACCAACGCTCCTCTCATCGGGAGAGGGCAATCTCCATCAACATCTTCACTAGCACCATCTCATCTCCAAACCCTAGTTCATCTCTTGCATCCAATTCTTGTCTAAAAGTCCGGGATTGGTGCTAGTAGGTTGCTAGTAGTGTTGATTACTCCTTGTAGTTGATGCTAGTTGGTTTAATTGGTGGAAGATCATATGTTCAGATCCTATATGCATATTATTACCCCTTTGATTATGAACATGAATATGCTTTGTGAGTAATTACGTTCGTTCCTGAGGACAAGGGAGAAGTCTTGCTATGAGTAGTCATGTGAATTTGGTATTCCTTTGATATTTTGATAAGATGTATGTTGTCTAGCCTCTGGTGGTGTTATGTGAACGTCGACTACATAACACTTCACCATTATTTGGGCCTAGAGGAAGACATTGGGAAGTAATAAGTACATGATGGGTTGCTAGAGTGACAGAAGCTTAAACCCTAGTTTAAGTGTTGCTTCGTGAGGGACTGATTTGGATCCATATGTTTCATGCTATGGTTAGGTTTACCTTAATACTTTTGTTGTAGTTGCGGATGCTTGCAATAGAGGTTAATCATAAGTGGGATGCTTGTTCAAGTAAGAACAGCACCCAAGCACCGGTCCACCCACATATCAAATTATCAAAGTATCGAACGCGAATCATATGAACGTGATGAAAACTAGCTTGACGATATTCCCATGTGTCCTCGGGAGCGCTTTGCCTATTATAAGAGTTTGTTCCGGCTTGTCCTTTGCTACAAAAAGGATTGGGCGACCTTGTTGCACTTTATTTACTTTTGTTACCTGTTGCTCGTTACAATTTATCCCGTCACAAAACTATCTGTTACCACTTATTTTAGTACTTGCAGAGAATACCTTGCTGAAAACCGCTTATTATTTCCTTCTGCTCCTCGTTGGGTTCGACACTCTTACTTATCGAAAGGACTACGATAGACCCCCTATACTTGTGGGTCATCAAGACTCTTTTCTGGCACCGTTGCCGGGGAGTGTAGCGCCTTTGGTAGGTGGAATTTGGTAAGGAAAAATTTATATATTGTGCTGAAATTTACTGTCACTTGTTACTATGGAAAGTAATTCTCTGAGGGGCTTGTTCGGGGTATCTTCACCCCATCCAGTAGAGAAAAGAGTTGCTCCTCAACCTACTGAACCTATTGAAAATGAAATTCCTTATGAGTATCCTTCGGGTATGATAGAAAAACTGCTAGATAATCCTTTTACAGGAGATGGAACAAAGCATCCTGATGAGCACTTAATATATGTGGATGAAGTTTGTGGATTATTTAAGCTTGCAGGTATACCCGATGATGTTGATAAGAAGAAGGTCTTCCCTTTATCTTTGAAGGGAGACGCATTGATATGGTATAGGCTATGTGATGATATGAGATCATGGGACTATAAAAGATTGAAGCTGAAATTTCATCAAAAGTATTACCCTATGCATCTCGTTCATCGTGATCGCAATTATATATATAGTTTCTGGCCTCGCGAAGGAGAAAGCATCGCTCAAGCTTGGGGGAGGCTTAAATCAATGTTATATTCATGCCCCAATCATGAGCTCTCAAGAGAAATAATTATGCAAAGTTTTTATGCTCGGCTTTCTGAAAACAATCGCACCATGCTCGATACTTCTTGTGCTGGCTCTTTTATGATGAAGACTATTGAATTCAGATGGAATTTATTGGATAGAATTAAACGCAACTCTGAAGATTGGGACCTCGGTCCACCTTTCCGGCAATCACTGGCAACCACCTCTCTAAAATCCATCCTAAGGTCTCGGTCGTATGGCGACTCCCCCACCTCCACCCACCTCAGGCGATTCCCATGGCGATTCTAGGGTTTAACCCTAGGATCTCCTCCCAACGCCCCCAATGGATGGCCTCCTCCACTAGGATTTCTCCCCCGGCCTCAAGGTGGAGGCACAGGTGCGTGCAAGGTTTGGATCTACGGTCCACTTCCTCCCCAACCCCGGCTCCAAGAAATTCTTCCTTGAAGTTTCCTTCTCCTCGGCTTCCTTTTCCCTCTCGGTGGATTCGGTGGGTTTGGCCCTTCAGTCATGTATTGAAGGTCTTGCGGCTGGTTTCAATGTTTTGCGACTGGGTGATCGACATTTTCGATTTTCAGTGGCCTCAAATCGTGTGGGGCATTTCATATTTGGGTTAAGAGATCGTATTTGGTCGGACTTTATCTGTCATTTTCATCTTCATCGATCTGGGAACTCACGTCCATGGCTCCCCTCATGGCACGCTGATTTTGAGCTAACTGGTTTGGCTTCCTCACCTGGTCCGGCGATTAAATCTAAATGGCTTTCTAACCAGAGTAAATTACCATTGGATCCTGCGTCATTGCCAGTACTGTAAAAATTGGGTTTCACTCCACCGCCGACGGACTTGCATTCCGGCGAGCCTTCTGATCGGATCTCCTTTGGTAGTTTTTCGTCTCCAGTTTCTTCGGATTCTTTTCGGATTGGTTCCATACCTTTACCTATTGTTCCTGATATTCCTGGAAGGTTGCCATCTTTTCAGGGGGTAGGATATATTGCGGGCTTATGGGATTCTATTCCAGATGAGAAACTTTTTTCTGTTCTGGATTGCTGGTAGGCCGGATATGATAATGATAATGTTAAGCTTCTGGTGCAAATTTCGTCAGTCCCCACCAAGGAATACATTTACAAAAGGCTTTTGCATTGTTCTCTCTGTGATCGTCTTGGCCATGTTGATGATTTTTGCACTAGGGTTTTCTGTCAGCGCTGTGGAGATGACTCTGGCGCCTGCGCCTGCTTGACTACACGTACTGATGATCATAAGCATGTGCCATGCAAAGTGGGCCCAGACCCTTTGGGCTTTCCGTGTAATGCATGTTCTGCGGTTGACCACATGACTAGGCTTTGTCCGGGGCTTCGTCGCTGTTCCCTCTGCTTTCGACTAGGCCACAAGTCACGCAAGCTTACGACTTGTGCTTTTCTCCCTCGCTGGGCTTGGAAAATAAAAAATCTAACACAATCGGAGAGGATCTTGCCTCGGGCTGCTGCGGATGAACCTGCGGTTGGTAAATCTGTGGATGTTGGTATGGCCCGTGTTGTTAGGGATCCGCAAGGGGGTTGCATATGGAAACAGAAACAGATAATCCTACACCACGCGGACGTGGCTAACCCCCATTGCTTGACGATACGCCTACCCGGTCAGGGTGTAGTCAATTCTGCCTGCCAAAAACCCCAATCGGGTGAAACGACGCTCTCCTCGAGTTCTACACCCACGCCCTCACCATCGACTGTGAGCAAGAATCCACCACCTCCTACTCCGGCGAAATCTCTCAAGCCGCCGCAGCTCTCGGCTCCATCTGCCATGGCGAACTTCCCCGTGACCCCGTTTGCCTTCGCTCCGGATGGATCCACCTTCGATCGCGGGCCTGCTCACCGGGTCCAACGTCAAGTTATGGTGGTGGATGATCCGCCTCTAAATCACGATAGGTATGCCATTGTTTCCGTCCACCCTCCGGTCCCTGATCATCAGAAGGAGTTCTGGCTAGCTGAGGTCTGTCGCATTATCGTTGGAGATTTGGAGTATGAACTGCTAGATGATTTTGTTTACCCACTGGGGATCGGGTGTGTTGTGTTTGCGGATATGGAGAGTAGGGATGCTGCCATTAGAGAAGGACCACATGCTTTTACTGATGATTCCACTTTCTCCCTAGTTCCACATGATGAGAGTATCAATATGCGCATGCCTGCCTTTGAATATGAAGTTTGGGTCATGTTTCTCGCTTTTCCAATGGACAATCAAACTGAGCATTATGTCCATAAGGCCGTCTCACACTTTGGGAAGATGCTTGCCTAGCCCCGTCCGGGACAGAACAAGGCTAGAATCCTTGTTAAATGTCATATCAAGGATGTTGCTGAGGTGCCGCATAGTCTTGTGACCAGGGTTGGTTTACTGCCAGGTCTTGCTCGCTCGTGGTCGGTGCCTGTCTATGTTCTGAATGGTAGAAACACTATTCCAAACTTGGTTGGTAATGAAGATGTTCCCCCGCTTTTGAATGCATCTCCACATCCATATCAGCTTCCTTACTACACCCTCATGCAGAAAGCACGAATTGATGAGATGGCGGCTCAGGATGCTTTGAATGAGGCTGCCTGGAATGCCCTGGAACCTGCTCAGGATGTTCAGGAAAATGGGTGGGGCGTGTGGCCTGTGATCCCTCCACCTTACACTGGGTTCAGTTTCAGGACCTTCTTTCAGTATGATGGTCCGTCTCTCATGGATGGTGTGGTTCCGGAGCATAATGTGCAGGATAATCTATCTGACATTTGGTCATCTGATTCGGAGTTTCAGGCAGTGGAAGCTCTGGCTGATGGATTTGTGAATGGCAACCATGCAGCCATGTTGGAGTTCGTCAGGGCTGGGGGAAGTTCTGTTTTTCTTCAGGTTCCAGTTGATCATGAGTTCTTGCTTTGGATTGGGGTATGCTCAAGCGTATATATACACCAACTATCACCCTTCAACATACTTCTCCTGTGATGTTACCCCTAAACCCTTTTCAGAGTATTCAGAATCATCTTAATGCTGCTGCTGCAGCTTGGATTGAGTGTATGGTGCCTGAACCTGACATTTTCTCAAGGATCTTTGCTACTGCAATTCAGTGGGGGACAATTGCTATTCCATCGTCTATGCTATCGCCTGAACCCAGGGCTCGGTTGACTGCTGCGACTTGGAATTTGCCTGAACACTCTCCTGGCCTCAAGGCGGTCACGCAGCTCGTCCCGGCAGAGGTAGAATCTCTGATAGTGCCTTCATCAGACCAGCCTACTGCACTTCAGGTGCTTGCATCCTCTTCTGTGGCTACTCAACACCGCAATGTGTTAGTGCCTTTGGACACCACTACTGTCAGACGGAGCAATCGATCCAACAAGTATGACGGTTTCAAAATCAACCATGATACAGACACAATGCATTCCAAGTCACGGGTGAAACCACGTGAGATTCCTTTTGTCAATGATGTTTCTTTGGCTGCTGCTCCTGTGCAGGTGCCCAATGCTGCCTGTCCCCCACCAACTCCGATCGAGGATCTTCAACGGATGGGAAGCAATTGTGGAATTGCCCCTGAAGCCCTCTCCCGTGAGAAGCTGACCAGCGCTCGTCGGGAGCGGATGAAGACTGAAGTCTTCCCTTCCGATGAATAAATTGTGGAATGTGCTCTCGTGGAACATCAGAGGCATAAACTCTGATGCAAAACTTTTGGCTATTAGGAATGCGATCGATACTAGCGGTTGTTCTGTGCTATGTATCCAGGAAACTAAACGTGAATCCTTCGATCTTGCCTTTATTAAGACTTTCTGCCCTAAGCGCTTCGATAAATTTGTTTTTGCGCCATCAGTGGGTGCCTCTGGTGGCATCATTGTCATTTGGAATAGTACTGTGTTTACGGGCACGTCTTGGCTTGTGGATTCTTTTGCCATTGGGATTTCTTTTGTGGCCACGCAGTCGAATGACTCGTGGAAGCTGGTTAATGTCTATGGCCCCTGCTCTGGTCAGCGTAGAGTGGATTTTACAAACTGGCTTTTTGATTTGAATATCCCTGACGATGAAAATTGGCTAATTCTTGGCCACTTCAACTTTATTCGATCCACGAATAACAGAAACAAACCTGGGGGTGATGCTGCGGACATGTTGTTATTTAACGAGCTCATCCGTGCACAATCACTCATGGAATTACCTGTGAAAGGCCAAGCATTTACTTGGAGTAATATGCAGGATGATCCTCTGCTCGAACAGTTGGATTGGTTCTTCTCATCCTCTTGTTGGACCACCTCCTATCCAAACACAATGGTCCTGCCTCTGGGAAAACCAGTGTCCGATCACATTCCGTGCGTGGTCACAATTGAATCAAGTGTCCCCCGATCCAAGCTTTTCCGGTTTGAGAATTTCTGGACTAATCATGATGGGTTCATGGAGGTTGTTGCTAGCTCATGGTCTAAAACATGTCACGCACCCAATGCCGCGGCGCGAATATGTAAAAAACTAAAAAACTTGAGATATAATCTCAAGCGATGGAGCAAGGGTGTCTCGAAACTCAAAGTTCTGATTCAAAACAGTAATGAGACTCTGGCCATCATTGACACCCTTGAGGACAAACGACCTTTATATGTCCAGGAGTCAAACTTCAGGGAGATATTGAAAACCCACTTACAGGCCCTGCTCAAATACCAGAATGAGTACTGGCGAAAGAGATGTACTATTAGGTATTTTCGCTTTGCTGACGAAAATACTAAGCTCTTTCAGTCATTGGCCACGGAGAGGTATAGGCACAATGCCATTGCCATTCTTAGAGTTGGGGAGGTCAAAATTCATGATCATGCTGGCAAAGAGGGGGTCCTGTTCAATACATACAAGGATCATTTGGGTTCTTCTAAACCTACCAGCATGAAATTTGATCTCTCTAGGATCATCCGCAGGATTGATGGGCTGGACCAACTGAGTGCGCCCTTCTCTACTAATGAAATAGATGTTGTTGTTAAGGAAATGCCGAATGACAGAGCCCCCGGCCCGGATGGTTTTAATGGTTGCTTTCTTAAGAAGTGCTGGCAAATCATCAAGTCAGATTTCTATGACCTCTGTCACGCTTTCCATGCTGGGGGACTTGACATCACTAGCATTAGTGAGGGATATATCACCCTTATTCCAAAAATATCCTCTCCGGAAACGGCTAATGATTTCAGACCAATTACCTTACTGAATTGTTGTCTGAAAATCATTACAAAGATCTTGGCGAACCGGCTGCAGAAATTCATTCTAAAAATCATACACAGGAACCAATATGGATTTATCAAAGGTAGGACCATCCAGGATTGTCTCGCGTGGTCGTACGGATATATTCATCAATGCCACTCGTCTGGGAGAGAGATTGTATTACTTAAGCTTGATTTTGCCAAGGCCTTTGATACGATTGAACATGCCCCCATGCTGGATATTATGAAACACATGGGTTTTGATGATAGGTGGCTAGGCTGGATGGAAACGATCTTTGGCTCGGGAGTTTCGTCAGTTCTCTTAAATGGTGTTCCTGGTCGGAAATTCAAATGCAAGTGTGGCGTGAGACAGGGTGACCCTCTCTCACCAATGATCTTTGTCCTTGCGGCTGATCTACTCCAAGCTGCCATCAATGACGCGTACACTCAGGGTTTGCTGGAGCTTCCTATTCCTCGTGAAAATGCGGGTGACTTCCCGGTGGTGCAATACGCTGACGACACAATCCTGGTTATGCAAGCTTGTCCCACACAGGCCGCCCGCATGAAACTTATTTTGGAGGATTATGCGGCCTCGGTGGGACTCAAGATCAACATCCATAAATTGACCCTCATACCCATTAATGCCGATCACCAGCATGCTAGTGGGTTGGCCGGGGTGTTTGGCTGCTCTGTTGGCACCCTGTCGTTCACTTACCTTGGTCTCCCCATGGGGACGACTAGGCCAAGTGTTCTTGATCTCATGCCATTGGTACACTCGGTTGAGAGGAAAACATCCACTGCCCTATCGCTGATGTCGTCGGGGGCCAAATTGACGCTGGTTAATTCGGTGATCACCTCCATGCTGATCTATGCAATGTGCACGATCAAGCTGCACCCTAAAGTGGTTGAGCACCTTGACAAACTGCGCCGCTACTGCCTCTGGGCAAAAAATTCTATCGATGGGATCAAAGCCAACTCCCTTGCTGCCTGGGAGCTTGTCTGTCGACCCGAATGGTGTGGTGGCCTCGGTGTTATTGATATCAAGATACAAAATGCCGCGCTTCTCCTAAAGTACTTATTCAAGTTCTACAATCATGAGGATGTGCCCTGGGTTCAGCTAGTCTGGGAGGCGTACTACCCGAACAAGGTGCCGCACGCCACTGAGCTAATGGGTTCCTTCTGGTGGAAAGACGTAATGCAGCTCAGTGGAACCTTCCGTGGGGTCGCCAGGGTCATCCCCGGGGATGGATGCAGCTCTTTGTTTTGGAAAGATGTCTGGTTTAGTGACACTAGCTCCGCACTGATGGACACGCATCCGCGAGCCTTCTCTTATGCTCCGAACGAGGATGACTCCGTTGCTAGGGTTCTCAGGACCACTGATCCAGCCATGATCTTCAGTCTGCCTCTTTCGGCCCAGGCTAGGGAGGAGATAAGAGAGATACAGCAAGGGTCCTCGCATGTTTGTCTGGAATACGGTTCGCCCGACGTTTGGGTCTGTGAACTAGGACGTTATTCGTCAAAGAAGTACTACAACCACTGTTTCAAGCAGGTGAAAGCTGATGAGGCCTTTGGTTGGCTATGGAAAGCCAAATGCCCGATCAAGTTCAAGATGTTTGGGTGGCTGCTTATGGTCGATCGTTTGAACACCAGGAACATGCTGAAGAGGCGGCACTTTGCTGTAGCCGGGGGCAACTACACTTGCATGCTCTACCAAACCCCGCCAGAGGAAACCGTGGAACATCTCTTCTTTGAGTGCCCTTTTGCCAAACAATGCTGGAGTAAGGTTGGTCTGACCTGGCCAGGAGGAACCAATAGGCTAGCCATCTTGCATGCTGGGAGAGAGAGCTGGCGTCGGCTGCTTTTCATGGATATCTTCCTGCTTGCTGCTTGGAGCCTGTGGATGGAAAGAAACAACCAACATTTCAGGGGGATCCCGCGCTCGTTCGTGGCATGGTTGGCTAGGTTCAAACTTCTGTTGGGTTTGGTGATTCATAACTGTCCTGAGAAAGTTCATCCTTTTCTCTCTGACTTCATTGTAAATTTGGACAGCTAGTTTTGCTTCTGCAACACTTACGGCCGGGGGGCCTAAAACCCATTGTAACACACTTGTAACTGTTATGTTGTGAGTAATACAAAGTCAGTGGGAGCCTCTCCCACTGTCGCTAATTCCTCAACAAAAGATTGGTACCTCGACGAAGGTAAGGAGTCAGGTATGACACCTAAGTTTGATTTTGTTAAATCTTTTATGGATATCGATATTTTCCGTAAGTTTAGCACTAAATATGGACTTGACTCTGAGATAGTAGCTTCTTTCTGTGAATCTTTTGCTACTTATGTTGATCTCCCTAAGGAGAAGTGGTTTAAATATCATCCTCCCATAGAAGTAAAAGTAGCTACACCTATTAAAGTTGAAGAAAAGACTGTCACTTATAATGATCCTATTGTTCCTACTTCTTATATTGAGAAACCACCTTTCCTTGTTAGAATAAAGGATCCTGCTAAAGCTTCAACTGTTGTTTGTAAAAGCAATATTAGAACTTATACACCTCCTAAGCAAGTTAAATTAGAACCTAATATTGCTATTGTTAAAGATCTCTTGTCTGATAATATTGATGGGCATGTTATTCAGTTCGAAGGTGAAACTGCTAGAATTGCTAAACCTTGTGATAAGGATAAACATAGACCTGTGGTAGGCGTGCCTGTTATTTCTGTTAAAATAGGAGATCATTGTTATCATGGCTTATGTGATATGGGTGCTAGTGATAGTGTTATACCTCATGACTTATACAAAGAAATTAACAATGAAATTGCACCTGTTGAGTTAGAAGATATTGATGTCACTATTAAACTTGCTAATAGAGATACTATTGCACCAATTGGAATTGTTAGAGATGTTGAAGTCTTGTGTGGGAAAACTAAATATCCTGCTGATTTTCTTGTTCTTACTTCTTCGCAAGATAGCTTTTGTCCAATTATATTTGGTAGACCCTTCTTAAATACTGTCAATGCTACCATAGACAGCACTAAGAATATTGTTACTGTTGGTTTGGATGATATGGTTCATGAGTTTAATTTCTCTAAATTTAGTAAACAACATTGTGAGGAAGAATTACCTAGTAAGGATGAAATTATTGGTCTTGCTTCTATTGCCGTACCTCCTAGTGATCCTTTAGAACACTATTTGCTAGACCATGAAAATGATATGTTCATGAATGAAAGAAGGGAAATTGATGAAGTATTCTTTAAACATGAACCTATTCTGCATCACAATTTGCCTGTTGAAATTTAAGGGGATCCTCCTCCACCCAAGGGTGATCCCGTGTTTGAGCTTAAACCTTTGCATGATAATCATAAATATGCTTATCTTGACGAAAAGAAGATATATCCTGTTATTATTAGTGCTAACCTTTCAGAGCATGAAGAAGAAAGATTATTGAAAACTCTGAAGAAGCATCTTGCTGCTATTGGATATACTCTTGATGATCTTAAGGGCATTAGTCCCACTCTATATCAACATAAAATAAATTTGGAAGCAGATGCCAAACCAGTTCGTGATCCTCAACGACGTCTGAATCCTAAAATGAAAGAAGTGGTAAGAAAAGAAATACTAAAGCTTCTAGAGGCAGGTATAATCTATCCCGTTGCTGATAGTGAGTGGGTAAGTCCTGTCCATTGTGTCCCTAAGAAGGGAGGTATTACTGTTGTTCCTAATGATAAAGATGAATTGATTCCACAAAGAATTATCACAGGTTATAGGATGGTAATTGATTTCCGCAAATTAAATAAAGCTACTAAGAAAGATCATTACCCCTTACCTTTTATTGATCAAATGCTAGAAAGATTATGCAAACATACACACTATTGCTTTCTAGATGGTTATTCTGGTTTCTGTCAAATACCTGTGTCGGCTAGAGATCAATCAAAGACTACTTTTACATGCCCTTTTGGTACTTTTGCTTATAGACGTATGCCTTTTGGCTTATGTAATGCACCTGCTACCTTTCAAAGATGCATGATGGCTATATTCTCTGACTTTTGTGAAAAGATTTGTGAGGTTTTCATGGACCACTTTTCCGTCTATGGTTCCTCTTTTGATGATTGCTTGAGCATTCTTGATCGAGTTTTGCAGAGATGTGAAGAAACTAATCTTGTCTTGAATTGGGAAAAGTGCCACTTTATGGTTAATGAAGGTATTGTCTTGGGGCGCAAAGTTTCTGAAAGAGGTATTGAAGTTGATAAAGCCAAGGTTGATGCTATTGAAAAGATGCCATGTCCCAAGGACATCAAAGGTATAAGAAGTTTCCTTGGTCACACCGGATTTTACAGAAGGTTCATTAAGACTTCTCAAAAATTTCTCAGCCTCTGACTAATTTATTGCAAAAATATATACCATTTGTCTTTGATGATGATTGTGTAGAAGCATTTGAAATACTTAAGAAAGCATTAGTCACTGCACCTGTGGTTCAGCCACCTGATTGGAACCTACCCTTTGAAATTATGTGTGATGCTAGTGATTATGTTGTAGGTGCTGTTCTAGGGCAAAGAGTTGATAAGAAATTAAATGTTATTCATTATGCTAGTAAGACTCTAGACAATGCTCAAAGAAATGATGCTACTACTGAAAAAGAGCTTTTAGCAGTTGTATTTGCTTGTGATAAGTTCAGATCTTATATTGTTGATTCTAAAGTAACTGTTCAAACAGATCATGCTGCTATTAAATATCTTATGGAAAATAAAGATGCTAAACCTAGACTTATTAGATGGGTTCTCTTGCTACAAGAATTTGATTTGCATATTGTTGATAGAAAGGGAGCTGAGAACCCCATTGCAGACAACCTGTCTAGGTTAGAAAATATTCTTGATGACCCACTACCTATTAATGATAAATTTCCTGATGAACAATTAAATGTTATAAGTACTTCTCGTAGTACTCCATGGTATGCTGATTATGCTAATTATATTGTTGCTAAATTTATACCGCCTAGCTTCACGTACCAGCAAAAGAAAAAGTTCTTCTATGATTTAAGACATTACTTTTGGGATGACCTACATCTTTATAAAGAAGGATTAGATGGTGTTATTAGACATTGTGTACCTGAGAATGAACAGGAACAGATCCTACGCAAGTGTCATTCCGAGTCTTATGGAGGACACCACGCTAGAGATAGAACTGCACATAAGGTATTGCAATCTGGTTTTTATTGGCCTACTCTCTTCAAGGATGCCCATAAGTTTGTCTTGTCTTGTGGTGAATGTCAAAGAATTGGTAATATTAGTAGACGTCAAGAAATGCCTATGAATTATTCACTTGTTATTGAACCATTTGATGTTTGGGGTTTTGATTATATGGGACCTTTTCCTGCCTCTAATGGATACACACATATTCTAGTTGCTGTTGATTATGTTACTAAGTGGGTAGAAGCTATTCCAACTAGTAGTGTTGATCATAACACTTCTATTAAAATGCTTAAGGATGTTATTTTCCCGAGGTTTGGAGTCCCTAGATATTTAATGACTGATGGTGGTTCACACTTTATTCATGGTGCTTTCCGTAAAATGCTTGCTAAATATGATGTTAATCATAGATTGCATCTCCTTATCACCCACAGTCTAGTGGTCAAGTAGAGTTGAGCAATAGAGAGCTCAAATTAATTTTGCAAAAGACTGTTAATAGGTCTAGAAAGAATTGGTCTAAGAAACTTGCTGATGCATTATGGGCTTATAGAACTGCATACAAAAATCCTATGGGTATGTCTCCGTATAAAATGGTCTATGGAAAAGCATGTCACTTACCTCTCGAACTAGAACATAAGGCATATTGGGCTATTAAAGAGCTTAACTATGATTTTAAACTTGCCGGTGAGAAGAGGTTATTTGATATTAGCTCACTTGATGAATGGAGAACCCAAGCTTATGAAAATGCCAAGTTGTTTAAAGAAAAAGTTAAAAGATGGCATGACAAAAGGATACAAAAGCGTGAGTTTAATGTAGGTGATTATGTATTGCTATACAACTCTCGTTTAAGATTTTTTGCAGGAAAACTTCTCTCTAAATGGGAAGACCCCTATGTTATCGAAGACGTCTATCGTTCCGGTGCCATAAAAATCAACAACTTCGAGGGCACAAATCCGAAGGTGGTAAACGGTCAAAGAATTAAATATTATATCTCAGGTAATCCCATAAATGTTGAAACCAATATTATTGAAACCGTAACCCCGAAGGAATACATAAGAGACACTTTCTGGAACGTTTCAGACTCCGAAAAGGAATATGTATGTGGTACAGTAAGTAAACCGACTCCAAAACAATTTTTAAGGCAATATTTCTCCGTTTTGGAATATTTAGAAAAATAGAAAAATAAGTAGCAGTCCGGGAAGGACACGAGGGCCCCACGAGGGTGGCGGGCGCGCCCTACCCCCCTGGGCGCGCCCCCTACCTCGTGAGCATGTCGTGTGCCTTCCGGACTACGTTTTCTTGCAAGTTACGTATTTTGGTTGGTAAAAATTCATTATATATTCTCCTGAAGGTTTTGACTCCCGTATCACGCAATTATCCTCTGTTTTCGTTTCGAGCTATCCCGTTGCAGATTAAATCAACATTTCTTCCCAGGATTCGGAAGGAGAAAGCTATGTGGATGATTACTTAGCAAATCCAAAGGTCTATGGAGATGTGGAACATGATGGATGGACCACGGAGGAAGAAGAGGAATATGAACCCAAAGGGAAGGAGGAGACAGGCTCAGATGAATATGAAGCACCATTACCTCAACATGGGGACATGCACGTGGAGTTCAAAAAGTCAAGTCTCCCTGATAGGGTAAAGAAACCCAAGTTCGAGTTTATCCATTTTCGTCTTTTGCAGGAAAATAAGCAGGACCTATGCAAAAAGATATTAACCCTGGAGTGGGAGATTGATGATCTGAGGGATCAAAATGCCGTCCTCAAGCACAAATTAAGGGAGAAGCCTAAGCCATCAACTAAGCCAACATCACCACCAGCTTCTTCACCGACAAAGGAGACATAATCCATGGGTATGGGCACTCCCCTTGGCAACTGCCAAGCTTGGGGGAGGTGCCCCGGTATCGTATCACAACCACAACTCTTATCTTTACCATTTTTCTTAGTTCGATCCTTTTGATAATATCTTGATCCAGTAGAATAAAGTTTATGGCATGATCTAGTTTTGAGTTTTGCTTTATGATCTCTCTATGTAATCGAGTCCGTGAGCTATATATAATAAAGATTAGTGTTGAGTCAAGGGCTTGATTATTTTGCCATGATCTTGGGTGAATAAAAGAAAAGAGAAAAGAATAAAAAGAAACAAAAGGTTCATATTGATCTTATTGAGAGTAATGACTTCACATAGAAAGAGTATGATGATTAAAAGTTGTTGGGAGTTGGCAGACATAGCATTGGTCATTGTTGCAATTAATAGGAAGTAATAATGAAAGAGAGGTTTTCACATATAGATATATTATCATTGACATCTTTTATGATTGGGAGCACTCATTAAAATATGACATGCTAAAGAGTTGATGTTGGACAAGGAAGACAATGTAATGAGTTGTGTATTTCTTATATCTGAGATAAAGTATGTTGTCATGGATTCTCTAACTTGTTGAGCTTGCCTTTCCCCCTCATGCTAGCCAAATTCTCAGCACCAAGTAGAAATACTACTTGTGCTTCCAAATACCCTTAAACCAGTTTTGCCATGAGAGTCCACCATATCTACCTATGGATTGAGTAAGATCCTTCAAGTAAGTTGTCATCGGTGTGAAGCAATAAAAATTGCTCTAAATACGTATGATTGATTGGTGTGGGAGAAATAAGCTTTATACGATCTTGTGATGTGGAAGTAATAAAAGCGACGGACTGCATAATAAAGGTTCATATCACAAGGGGCAATATAAAGTGACGTTCTTTCGCATTGAGATTTTATATATCCAACCATAAAAGTGCATGGCAACCTCTGCTTCCCTCTACAAAGGGCCTATCCTTTATTATTATCTTCTACCTTATGCAAGAGTCAGGGTGATCTTCACCTTTTCTTTTTTATTTTATCCTTTGGTAAGCTCAGCATGTTGGAAAGAACATGATATATATATATCTAATTGGATGCAGGGGAGCATGAACCATTATTGTTGACATTACCCTTGAGGTAAAAGGTTGTGGGGCAAAACTATAGGCTCCTATCTTTCTCTATGTCCGATTAAAACTCCGTAACCACAAGTATCGCGTGAGTGTTAGCAATTATGGAGGACTAAATGATAGTTGAGTATGTGGACTTGCTTTTTAGCTCTGACATAGACTCTTTCCGATGTTATGATAAATTGTAATTGCTTCAATGACTGAGATTATAGTTTGTCGGAGCCCAATAAGGTTTATGATTTATACTTTTGCATTGTGAATAGATCATCACTTGAACATAAGTAATCATATGGCAAAATCTATATATGTTGCTGTTATGAGAATAATCATGATGCCTTCATGTCCGTATTTTATTTTTATCGACGCCTCTACCTCTAAACATGGGGACATATTTATTGTTATCGGCTTTTCGCTTGAGGACAAGCGAGGTCTAAGCTTGGGGGAGTTGATACGTCCATTTTGCATCATGCTTTTATATCGATATTTATCGCATTATGGACTGATATTTCACTTTATGTTACAATACTTATGGCTATTCTCTCTTATTTTACAAGGTTTACACAAGGAGGGAGAATGCCGGCAGTTGGAATTCTGGTCTGGAAAAGGAGCAAATATTAGAGACCTATTCTGTGCAACTCCAAAAGTCCTGAAACTCCACGGAATGTCTTAAAAGAAATAAAGAAAAATCCACGCCAAAGATGAGGGCCAGGGGCCCACACCCTTCTCACGAGGGTGGGGGCGCCCCCCTAGGGCGCGCCCCCTACCCCGTGGGGCCCCTGGCGGCTCTCCGATGCCCATCTTCTCCTATATGAGGTCTTTCGATGAGAAAAAAATAACAAGGAACTTTTCGAGATGAGACTTTGCCGCCACGAGGCGGAACCTTCGCGGATCCAATCTAGAGCTCCGGCAGAGCTATTCTACCGGGGAAACTTCCCTCTGGGAGGGGGAAATCATCACCATCATCATCACCAATGCTCCTCTCACCGGGAGAGGGCAATCTCCATCAACATCTTCACCAGCACCATCTCATCTCCAAACCCTAGTTCATCTCTTGCATCCAATTCTTGTCTCAAAGTCCGGATTGGTGCTAGTAGGTTGCTAGTAGTGTTGATTACTCCTTGTAGTTGATGCTAGTTGGTTTAATTGGTGGAAGATCATATGTTTAGATCCTATATGCATATTATTACCCCTCTGATTATGAACATGAATATGCTTTGTGAGTAATTACGTTTGTTCCTGAGGACAAGTGAGAAGTCTTGCTATGAGTAGTCATGTGAATTTGGTATTCGTTTGATATTTTGATAAGATGTATGTTGTCTAGCCTCTAGTGGTGTTATGTGAACGTCGACTACATAACACTTCACCATTATTTGGGCCTAGAGGAAGGCATTGGGAAGTAATAAGTAGATGATGGGTTGCTAGAGTGACAGAAGCTTAAACCCTAGTTTATGCGTTGCTTCGTAAGGGGCTGATTTGGATCCATATGTTTCATGCTATGGTTAGGTTTACCTTAATACTTTTGTTGTAGTTGCGGATGCTTGCAATAGAGGTTAATCATAAGTGGGATGCTTGTTCAAGTAAGAATAGCACCCAAGCACCGGTCCACCCACATATCAAATTATCAAAGTATCGAACGTGAATCATATGAACGTGGTGAAAACTAGCTTGACGATATTCCCATGTGTCCTCGGGAGCGCTTTTCCTATTATAAGAGTTTGTTCCGGCTTGTCCTTTTCTACAAAAGGATTGGGCCACCTTGCTGCACTTTATTTACTTTTGTTACTTGTTGCTCGTTACAATTTATCCTGTCACAAAACTATCTATTACCACTTATTTCAGTACTTGCAGAGAATACCTTGCTGAAAACCGCTTATCATTTCCTTCTGCTCCTCGTTGGGTTCGACACTCTTACTTATCGAAAGGACTACGATACATCCCCTATACTTGTGGGTCATCAGCCGCCATGGCAGTTTTTGGTGATTCAGATCTATCAAATGAAAAATTTGCTAAGTGGTGGATAAACATATTTCACAAGCTGAAGTTATAATTTTGGATCTATGGAAGTTCAGAAAAGATAGTAAAATTCTAAACCTAAGGTGGCGACAGTGGAAAGTGTGGATTTTTCAATGAGATCTTTTATGGGGAGATGTTACTCTAATAATAAAAAGGAATAATAAGACTACTTCCGCGCAAGGTTCGTAGCCTATCCAGATTAAAAGCCACTGGATTTGAAAGAAACAGGGAAGAACAGAAAGAACACCGATGAACTATCCAAACCCTAAACACAGATCTGAGATAGAAAGAAAGGTGAACTTACAGAAGATGAGGATCAGCGGTGGCACGCCAGAGTTTCTGATCCAATCAGGTCGATGCAATGGCCTGGGTCGGTGCAGCGGTCGAAGGTCGCGGCGGCGGAGCTCGAGCAACAGAAGAGACGCGAGGAAGATGGAGGAAGGGGTGAAAATGATAAAGACCCATGTCCCTATTTATAAGGGGGCGGATACAAGGCATGCACGAGAATCGAGGAGTCTGAAACCATCATGTGGCTATATGGACGCCTCGATTTTCAGGGTGGTTATTAAGATAAGGATCAATTAAGATGTTCTGAACCGCATACAAAATTAATGTGAAGTGACGTCACGTTGGTTTAAGAAGATTCTGCGAGCTGACGTCATGGCAGGTTACGGCAAGATTTCTCAATAAGTGGTGCAAACATTTTGACAAGACTGTTGAAGATTGACATGAAGAAGTTCAAGTCAACCTGGGGCCTAATGTTGGGGATATGACTATTGGGTATGAACCGCCCAGGAGGGGCCGGGTCATACCCCTGGAGGCTTAGCTATGAAGATGGTGGGTCATACGAGCCTGTTAGCGGCCCAAGACCTAGTGGCGACTTGAGGCCCAAGAGGATGAACCGCCATGTATGTATAACTTGTATTATAAGGAAAGTGTATTTAGTCACCGGGCCGGACACGTTGTGTATGAGCCGGCCGGGACTTCGTGAGCCATCAGGCGTTAACCTGTGTATATAAAGGGAAGACTCGGCGGCGGTTTAGGGCAGGTAACATACAATCAAGAGCTTGGTCAAGCGTATTTGCTCCCTGGTAATCGAAACCCTAGCAATACAACACAAAGCAGGAGTAGGCTTTTACCTCGTTGAGAGGGGACGAACCTGGGTAAACTTTGTGTCCTTTGTCCCGATTAACTCCTTAATGCTAACCTAGTTGTGATGGCTCCACGACTAAGTCCTTGCACTATGACATCTGCCATGTAAATTCCATGACACTTTAGATCACCAAGAGTATATCCAATAGCAGCTCGGTGCTTCCTTAAAACTTTCAATAATCTTTCTTCTTCTTGTTCTGAAAGGTTAGCACTAATAATAATAGGATATATCTTCTTTTCATCAAGATAAGCATATTTCAAATGTCTGGCAATTGTTTTAATTAAAACACAGGATCACCTTTAGGTGGAGGAGGACCTCCTAGAGTTTCAATAGGCAAATTGTGTTTAAGCCGAGGACGTTGTTCAAAGAACACCTTATCTATTTCATTTCTTTCATGCATATGTAAATCATTTTCATGGCCTAGCAAATATTGTTCTAGTGGATCAGTAGGTGGCACAACAATAGAAGCAAGACCAATTATTTCATCCTTACTAGGCAATTCTTATTCATGATGCTTTCTACTAAACTTGGAAAAATTAAACTCATGAGACTCATCACCAAAACTAACACCGACAGTTTGTTTCTCACAATCTATCTTAGCATTATGGTGTTCAAGAAAGGTCTACCAAAGAATATGGGACAAAAGTCATCTTGTGAGGAACCAAGAACAAGAAAATCAGTAGGGTATTTTATTTTCCCACACAAAACTTCAACGTCTCTAACAATCCCAAGTGGTGTGATGGTGTCTCTATTAGCAAGTTTAATAGTGGCATCTATTTCTTCTATTTCAGCGGGTGCTATGTCATTCATAATTTCTTGATATAAGCTAAAGGGAATAGCACTCACGCTAGCACCTATGTCACATAAACCATGATAACAGTGATCTCCTATTTTAACTGAGACAACAGGCATGCCCACAATGGGTATATGTTTTTCCTCTTTATTAGGTTTGGCTATTCTAGTAGCTTCATTGCAGAAGTAAATAACATGCCCATCTATATTTTCTTCCAGGAGATGTTTGACCATAGCAACACTAGGTTCTACTTTGATCTGTTCATCAGGTTTAGGTGTTCTAATATAACTTTTGTTGACCACAGATGAAACTTTAGCATGTTCCTTTATCCTAACAGGAAAAGGTGGTTTCTCAGTATAAGCAGTAGGAACAACTGGATCAACATTATAAAGTATAGTTTCTTCCTTAGCTAATACCGGTTCTTTAATTTCTTCTTTAATAGGTGGGTGATATTTAAACCACTTCTCTTTAGGGAGATCAACATGAGTAGCAAATGATTCACAAAAGGAGGCTACTATCTCAGAGTCAAATCCATATTTAGTGCTAAACTTTTGAAAAGCATCGGTATCCATAAAAGATTAACACAATCATATTTAAACTCAATACCTGACTTTTTACCTTTGTCGAGTTCCCAATCTTCAGAGCTGTGTTTAATTCTTTCTAAAAGATCCCACCGGAATTCAATAGTATTCTTCATAAAAGAATCATCACAAGAAGTATCAAGCATGGATCGATCATTATGAGAAAGCCGAGCATAAAAATTCTGGATAATAATTTCTCTTGAGAGCTCATGATTGGGGCATGAATATAACATTGACTTCAGCATCCCCCAAGCTAGAGTGATACTTTCTCCTTGACAAGGCCAAAAATTATATATGTAATTCCGATCACGATGAACTAGATGCACTAGTCGTCGACCCGTGCGATTGCACGGGCTAGTATGATGGGAGGTGGAACTAGATATTAATTAATATTTAACTTCCTAAAAATTGGTCTATTTACCATTATTTCTAATGTTACATCAAATGTATTTTAATTTACTTTTCTCCTTCATCTTGGGTGAACAAATATAATTTTTTTTAAAATTCCAACATTCATATTATCGTTGCAAAATGTGATGTAAAAAATGTGACCCCATCAATTTTCTGACTCCATAATGTTATCAAGTTTCTAACGCCCATTCATAGGGACAAAAGGAATTTATTCACTGTGATTTCAAGCACACAATAAATTGTAATAGCTATATATTTACCATATGGTTCCTTTGATTTGCTGCAAACAAAACAATATTAAAAGAGAGTGTAAACGGTCATTTGAATGAAACAATCAACAATTGAAAGAAAGAAAACTGCATATAGGAAGAGTTTAATGCCTAGGGAATATAAGCTATAAGGTGTGCTTCCATAGAGAACACCTAATATCGTTTCCTCATGTGGTTATCCATTGGAATTTAAGGAGACAAAACAAAAACTGCACATCTAGGCACTAACTTATGTGAACATTATAGGCGGCATATACAACAATACCCATTCAAATGAAAGTGAAGGTGAAAGGTCACACATCTATAGATATCATAAGCTTATCGTTAATGAAGATATCCTATCATCCCATGTCTCTACGTCTGCACTTCCCCAGTAGTATCATATTAACAGGGACATGTTGCATTTGGCACTGTTCTAAGAAAGGTTGGGATTAAATTTAAGAAGGCCAACTCTCATACTTATGATACTGACTGAACCATCAAATGCTATGGTGTGTAATATATAATTTGTGCAACTAAGCAGGCTAAACGGGGAGAAAATAATGTATGAGAGGACCCAAAAGGAAACAACTTTCTTCATGTATTTTGGTATCTGTGTTGCCCCTTGTTGGGAGGGTAGCATGTCAAACGACACCTGAGTTTACTCGTTGCCTATGGAAGTGTTTTCACCTGCAACTCTGCATACTCAGGTTGTACATGTCTAGCGCCTCAACTGGCTATCGTGTATTCATGTGGGGAGATCAGCGACATGATTGTTGAGAAAAAGAGCTGCTCACCCATAACGGGGGGATTCAAATTAGATTCCAATGGAACACGATGGAAAAACAAATTCAGAAGAACGCAGAGATTAGTATTACTGCAAGCTGAAGCCATAGTCGGGGCATTCAAATTTTACAGTATCACTTATACAATTGTAAAATGAAATAGATAATATAGATGCATGCCATTTATAACTATACCGTAATTCCCAAAGGTATTGTAAGCACACAACCTCGGCAAAGGCATGATGAACAACCCATCCCAGGATGGATCGAAAGAAAACTAAACCTAAAAAAGAAGTCCAGATCAATAGTAAGTTATTTGAAACAGAGAAATAGTAAGTCCAGATCAATAGTAAGTTATCTTCATTTCCCTTATTTGTCACACACAATTGCAGCCCCTTGCTCTCATGCTAATCAATCTCTGCCATGCTATAACTCTAGGACCAGTTACCCCCAATTTCCGAGCAGGTTGCTACCCACCCCCACGGACGATTGAAGAGCATATCGGTATTCTTGATGCCGCCAATGAAAGAGAGAAACATGGAAGAGGAAAAGTGAGATAGGAAACTTGATTTCATTCCTTCATGACCATGCAGGAGGAGTCTCATGTTGGTTCATCTAACATTCATAAAATAGCTACAGAGATAGAGCATTGCATCTCTTAGGGGCGCGAGTACTGGTGGTGGCCCCAATCACATCAATAGACATGGACAATGCCATTGCTAGACAAATTGATGTTGTTGTTATTGTTCCAGCCAAGTATTCTTTGTCTCCGCCGTCTAGATGTGCTCAGCACGTATCTGCACAGCAGTGTCATCTTAATATCCACTCGGAAAAGCTGGAGAAGGCCATCGGGTTTAACGACAGTACATATAAAGAGAGAAAGAGCAGGATTGCAGTTGCTAAGTTGTGACTCACATCGCACGAACCCACAGGCGCATACACATAGCCCGGCTGACTTCTGAAGCGGGTCGATTGATTCCGGCTAGATTCACCAGTATGTATAACAGATAAATTTCTTTCAGTGGCTGGAACATGCAGGTGAGACATAATCCTTCCAATAGATCAAGCATGGAGCTTGAGTTGTCTTGAACATACACGTGCGAAATCTTCTGATCATGCATGCTCTTGATTAAGTTTTACGGCCAGAAAAAAAAGTACACAACAGATCCGTACATGATATGAACTCCAGAAAATAGATTAGAGGATGGAAGAGAGAAGATGTGGAGGAGAATGCGCTGCCCATGGACATAGCGGCTCCAGCCTATAGCCAATTTTGATGGAAGTCTGCGGCTGCTGCATGACGTGAAGAAGAGAGAGGTTCGAGAGAGATCGATAATCTGAGAGAGGTTTGGAATATTATGGTGAGAGGAGACCTATTGTTTTTTTCTTATCGGAGCCCTATTGGTTGTTTTTTAATCCAACAATAAATCTACATCGTAATAACTTGGTCCCACCAGATTAACGGCTCTTAATTTCTAATTAACATGGGAATTTCTAGGAAGTCCCTAATTAGTATAGGTATAGATAGGATAAATTCTTAGGTGGAACTCCAATTTTAATCGATTCCAATTCCAAGATCCAATATCATCACATAGCCTATACCATGCCAATGCTTTTCCCTTCAAAGATAAAGGGAAAACCTTCTTATTTACTTCATCTCCGGGTAAACCTGCAAGCTTAAACAATCCACAAATTTGTTCCACATATATCAAGTGCATATCAGGATGTTCGGTTCCATCGCCTGCATAAGGATTAGCTAGCAGTTGTTCTATCATACCCGAAGGAATTTCATGTTCAATATTTTTAGTAGGTGCAGTAGGTTGAGGGGTAGCTAATTGTGGTTCCGTTCGAGGTGAAGATACCCCGAACAAACCCCTCAATGGATTGTTTTCCATAGTAACAAGTGACAATAAATGTCAACACACTATATAAATGTTTCCTTACCAAATTCCACTTACCAAAGGCGCTTCACTCCCCGGCAACGGCGCCAAAAATAGCCTTGATGACCCACAAGTATAGGGGATCAATTGTAGCTCTTTTCAATAAGTAAGAGTGTCGGACCCAATGAGGAGCAGAAGGAAATGACAAGTGGTTTTCATCAAGATAATGTCTGCAAGTACTGAAATTGTAAGTAATAGAGTAGTTAGCAAGATATTTTGTAACGAGCAAGTAATGATAATAGTAACAAAAGTGCAGCAAGGTAGCCCAATCCTTTTGAGGCAAAGGACAGGCCAAAATGGTATCTTATAATAGGCAAAGCATTCTTGAGGGTACACAGGAATTTCATTTAGTCACTTTCATCATGTTGATTTGATTCGTGTTCGTTACTTTGATAATTTGATATGTGGGTGACCAGTGCTTAGGTGTTGTTCTTACTTGAACAAACCTCCTACTTATGATTAACCCGCCCGCAAGCATCCGCAACTATGAGAAAAGTATTAAGAATAAATTCTAACCATAGCATTAAACTTTTGGATCCAATCGGTCCCTTACAGAATAACGCATAAATTGGGGTTAAGCTTCTGTCACTCTCGCAACCCATCATCTAATTGCTACTCCACAATGCATTCCCTTAGGCCCAAATATGGTGAAATGTCATGTAGTCGACGTTCACATAACACCACTAAGGAATCACAACATACATACTATAAAAATATCAAGCACATATCAAGTTCACATGATTACTTGCACCATGATTTCTCCCGTGACATCAAGAACAAAAGTAACTACTCACAAGTGATAAACATGCTCAACATAAGAGGGGTACTAAATAGCATAATGGATCTGAACATATAATCTTCCACCAAATAAACCATATAGTAATCAACTACAAGATGTAATCAACACTACTAGTCACCCACAAGCACCAACACTGGTGCGCGTTGGTCCTAAACAAACGGTTTAAAACCCCTTTCCGCGAAGGCATTTGGAACCGTCGCCAAGTGAGTGTGTGCGATAGGGTGTCCTTCCTATACGACCTAGAAATCGTCGGGGATAGGCCCTCCTGGGACGCAGGCTGGGGCCATGTGCGATCGGGCGAGGCATCGAAACCCATTCATTTCTGTAGGTATGTACATCCCACACGGTGAATCCCAGAAATCATTTCCGTAGGTATGTACATCCCACACGGTGAATCCCAGAAATCATTTCCGTAGGTATGTACATCCCACACGGTGAATCCCAGAAAAACATTTCCGCTCGTATGTATATCACACATGGTGAATCCAAGGAATATGTTTCTGTTCTTATGTACATCCCATACAGTCAATCCAGGGAAAACGTTTCCATTCAGATGTACATCCCACATGGTTTTATGTATACACTCTTGTGTGAAAGGAGTAACTATCACACACGCTCTGCCTTGGTTAACTGTTTGCTTTGATTAACTACATCACACATGATTTGATGTAGAAAACTATGTGGCATTGGGCTATCCATCGCAAGCGCTTTTACTACTAGAACCGTTTGCAAAGGTCCATGAGTTCTATTTTTATTTTTGCCTGTAATTTATTATTCTAATTGGAAATTTTGAAATAAGAAACATGCAATTCAAATTCTCAGCACAATGGTTCAACAACGAATCCATAAATAAAATTGCCAGTACAATATGTTCAGTAATTACAGGATTAGGCAGCAATTAACTATGATGAACCGTGGTATTTAAAGGCAGCAAAGGTGAAGAGACAAGTGTAAATCATTTTGACTGCCGACGGTGTTAGCGAAATGCCCATAATGTGCCTTCCTGCATGCCATAGGTACGAACCACTTTTGTCCAACCCCTTGTGATGATCGCCCGCCCATCGTTCACCGCCTTCAGGAAGACTTCTAGAGCATAATCATGGCAGCATGAATTATATACTTTAACCTTAGTTGCCTCCACTCCGGTCATGTAGTTTGCAAGGTAATCATCAGTAAATAGCTTCAGAAACCACTGAAAAGAGAAAAATATCAGATACTGAGGTCTAATAGAGTAACTTGTTGTGGGCAGGGAAAAAAGGCAACACATTACTTACCATCCTAAAGTTCACTGTTGTCTTAGACAAAGTGTAAATAAATAGCTTAATTCCAATCACCCATTTCTTTCGCCTAACAATCTTTCTTAGTTTCCTCAATTGACACTTGTTCATGAATATCTCATTGCCCCATACGCAAAAGGGATAGAAGCATGGATCAGTACCCCTCATATATGTACCCACAAGCAACCAGTAAATGTTAGAAGCTAAACTAAGATTGCACAAATGATGTAAAATACAACTACCTATGTTCCTAAGTACAAGTATTTTTTTTAGATTTCAATATGAACTACATACAGATGTATATAGAATTATAGATATAGTTTAGATTAGAATCTAGATTCACTCATTTTGCTCCTTATGTAGTCTATATTGGAATCTCTAAAAATACTTATATTTAGGAATAGATGATGTATAAGACATGGGATGCAGCTAACCTCGATGGCAAACAACAGCATCACCCATTGTAGCCCTGTGTAAGTACATGGGAAGCCAATGTTAACTACAACATGGTTAACATCCACCAAAAATAGCAAATGGTAATAAAACAGCAGCATCTGTAGTGATATTTGGATACAACTGTTAATTGCAACAGGCTTAACAACATCCTAATTCATGTTCTGTAAGTTTGTAGCCATTGAAATACAACTCTTTAAAAATGGATACAACTGTTAATTGCAATAGGCTTAATGGCCATTGAAACCGGTACTGATAAAAATGCAATTGGCAGAGTTAAACATCATAGGGAAGGTGCTGCCAGAGCAGATAATGGCCCATTTGTCTATAAAAAGGTAGGGGAAATTGCTCAAACGTGTTGGGCATGTTTACTACAACATGCTTAATACATCGACAATACAAAACATAGACATTAATTGCAACTGGTATTGGTAAGATTGAACTGGTGGGTACATACTTGGTAAGTCCTGAGAGGTAGTTGCTGGGGCACTTCATCTTGGCCAGAGCCCGCCCAAAGTCAGCGGCGGCGGAGGTGAGTTGTTCCTCCGGTTAGAAGCGTGGATCAGTGCCACTGACATGTGTACCTGTAGGCAACCAGTAAATGGTAGAAGTTAAACTGCAATTGCACAAATGATGTGAAATACTGTAACACATGGGATGCAGCTAACCTTGACGGCAAACAACAACATCGGCCATTATGACCCTGCGTAAGTACATGGGCAGGCATGTTAAGTGCAACAGGGTTAGCATCCACTAAGAATAGCAAATGGGCAACATCTCTAGTGATATCCTGAGTCATGTATTGTAAGTTTGTTGCTGGTATTGGTGAAATTGAGATGGACACGGTAATATTTGAACATCACACAGTGTCTAGTACTGAAATAAACAAGGCACAAACATGCTTAATCCATCAATCGTACAAATCATAGCCGTTGCAAGTGCTATTGGTAAGATTTAGCTGGTCAGATATTACCTGTTAAGTCCTGGGGGGTAGTCGCTGGGGACTTCATCTGGGCCAGAGCCTGCACCATATCGGTGGTGACGGAGGCGAGGTGTTCCTCCGGGTCAACACGCACAGCGGCCATCGTGCCATGTACCGCCATCAGCTCCTGGCGGGGGGATTTGGAGGTATGAGGATGTTTCGCAGGCGCCATTTAAGCAATCAGGCCGGGGACATGATAGAGATCGGTGGGTTACCTGACTGGATCCGAGCAGAATGTAGATGTGGTTGAAGCTGTGGTTGCGGCGGTGGTGGTTTGAGATGCCGGTAGGGGGAGGCGTGAGGGAGGGGGTGAGGGAGTCCTGGATTAGTGGGTCTCCGGACAGCCGGACTTATCCTTTGGTCGGATTGTTGGACTATGAGGATACGAGATTGAAGACTTCGTCCCGTGTCCGGATGGGACTCTACTTGGCGTGGAAGGCGAGCTAGGCAATATGGATATGCATATCTCCTCCTTTGTAACCGACCTTGTGTAACCTTAGCCTCCTCCGGTGTCTATATAAACCGGAGGGTTTTAGTCCGTAGGAAAATAGACAATCATACCATAGTCTAGCTTCTAGGGTTTAGCCTCTCTGATCTCGTGGTAGATCAACTCTTGTACTACTCATATTATCAATAATAATCAACCAGGACGTAGGGTTTTACCCCCATCAAGAGGGCCCAAACCTGGGTAAAACATCGTGTCCCCTGCCTCCTATTACCATCCGCCTTAGACGCACAGTTCGGGACCCCTTACCCGAGATCCGCCAGTTTTGACACCGACATTGGTGCTTTCATTGAGAGTTCCTCTGTGTCGTCATCATTAGGCTTGATGGCTCCTTTGATCATCGATAGCGATGCAGTCCAGTCTAAGACTTTTCTCCCCGGACAGATCTTTGTATTCGGCGGCTCCGCACTACGGGCCAACTCGCTTGGCCATCTAGAGCAGATCGAGAGCTACGCCCCTGGCTATCAGGTCGATTTGGAAACTTGAACTACACGGCCGACATCCACGGAGACTTGATCTTCGACGGATTCGAGCCCTTGCCGAGTGTGCTGCACGGTCACGATGAGCACGACTTAGCTCTACCATCGGGCAATGTTCTGGAGATCGCACCGGCGACCACTCCGACCCTCAAACCGGAGCCAATTGCGCCATCCAGTGACGGGTGGATAGACCCTGCCGCGGAGGCTGCACTCTCATCAGCGATCGAGCCGAGTATCGACCTTACCCTTCACGAGAGCCGTGATGCCAAACTGCCGGATTCTTCCCCGGCCATGGACTCCGAACCGCCTGCGCCCGTGCCCATTGAATCCAACTGGGCGCCGATCATGGAGTTCACCTCCGCGGATATCTTTCTACACGCCCTTCGCGACATACTGAACTCATTAAGGTCTCTCTCTCTGTCAGGAGAGCCCTGGCCGAACCATATCCGGCAGAATTGGGATGCAGATGACGAAGAAATTCGCCACCCACCCACCACCCACTTAGTAGCCACTGTCGATGATTTGACCGACATGCTCGACTTTGACTCTGAAGGCATCGACGGTATGGACGATGATGCAGGAGACGAACAGGAACTACTACCCACAGGGCACTAGACGCCCACTTCATCATATGATGTATACATGGTGAACACACCCAAAGAAATTGACGACGAATAACGGAAGGACGCAGCGAAGGGTTGTTCCCTCGAGAAGCAGTCAAAGCGGCGGCGTAAGCGCCACTCCAAATCCCGCCTCGGTAGAAGCAGCGATCATATAAACCCAGCAATAGAGCAAGGCGAGCCAGCGAACGACAAACACGGCATTGAACCATCGTCCGACCACGGCAACACGGAGAATCAAATCGAACAACCCGACTCCGTCAAAGATAACAGTCCGGATAACATCACACCGGACAGGCACCCGAAGCAACAGAATACCCATAAAAGGCTTGTTTCCACTGCAAGGAGTCTGAAAAAGCAGAAGCAAAGGTTCAGGGCTGCACAAGACACACTCAGAATAAGATGGAGTGAATTACTCAACACCGAAGCGAAGTACGGCGGTAAACGCCACACCAAGAGCTACCCGAAGCGAAAGTTGCTACCTGAATTCGATGAGGAGGCCTTAGATCCCCCACAATAAAAAAACGGCCATCCGGTCGGATAGACGACCTCATGGCCAACATAGAGCGGCAAACGACGCCACACATAAGCCAGTACGCGATCCGCGTGAGGGCTCGCATCAAAAGGACAGCGCAACCAGATCCATCTACGGGCCACGCAAGCGCGCTCCAGTATGCAATGCAACACAACAAACATCCCAACACCACGGTACACCCAAATACACGGGTGCCACACACCCGCTATGTTTCACTGATGAGGTGCTGGACCACGAATTTCCAGAGGGATTCAAACCCGTAAACATAGAGGCGTACGATGGAACGACAGACCCTGGGGTCTGGATTGAGGACTACATCCTCCATATCCATATGGATCGAGGAGACGATCTCCACGCCATCAAGTACTTACCCCTCAAGCTCAAAGGGCCAGCTCGGCACTGGCTTAAAAGCCTCCCCAAAAACTCCATTGGAATATGGGAAGAGCTCGAAGACGCTTTTCGGGCAAATTTTCAAGGGACCTATGTCCGACCACCGGATGCAGACGATTTGAGTCATATAACTCAACAGCCCGGAGAGTCAGCCTGAAAGCTTTGGAATAGGTTCCTCACGAAAAAGAACCAAATAGTCGACTGCCCGTACGCCGAAGCCTTAGCAGCTTTTAAGCACAGCATTCGAGATGAATGGCTTGCCAGACACCTCGGCCAAGAAAAGCCGAGAACAATGGCAACATTAACAAGCCTCATGACCCGCTTTTGCGTGGGCGAGGATAGCTGGTTAGCACGATGCAGCACCAGCGACCCAAGTACATCCGAAGTCAGGGACGAAAAAGGGAAACCACGACGCAGCAAAAACAAGCGCCGGAATAAAGAAGACAGCCCAAAGAGTATGGTGGTAAATGCCGGATTTAGAAGCTCTCGGCCAGGTCAACAAAAGCTTCCCTCCAAAGGCAACAGAGACAAACTGTCCAGCCTAAACAAGATTCTGGATAAAATATGTTAGATCCACAGCACCCCCGATAAGCCTGCAAATCATACCCATAGAGAATGTTGGGTTTTCAAGCAGTCCAGCAAGCTCAACGCCGAACATAAGGGGAAGGATACACCAAGCGAAGACGAGGACGAGCCTCGCAAGCAAAGCACTGGGGAACAGAAGAAATTCCCACCAGAAGTCAAAATAGTAAACGTGTTACACGTAACAAAGGGGAGAAACAAAGAGGCACTCCTAGTGACACATGCCCCAGGGCCTTTCACCATGGAGTTCTGCCACTGGTCGTCCCAACCGATCACCTTTGACCATCGGGATTACTCGGCAAGTATCCGGCGTGCAGGATGGGTTGCCTTGGTATTAGACCCAATAATTGACGGATACCACTTCACACGAGTCCTGATGGACGGCGGCAGCAGTTTAAACCTGATATATCAGGACACAGTCCGCAAAATGGGGATAGACCCAACAAAAATTAGCCGCAGCAATACTACCTTTAAAGGAGTAACGCCAGTCCCAGAGGCCCATTGCACGGGCTCCCTGCTACTAGAGGTTATATTCGGCTTTCCCCATAACTTCCGCAGCGAAAATTTAATGTTCCACATCGCTCCATTCCAAAGTGGCTATCAAGCACTACTCGGACGTGAAGCTTTCGCTCGCTTTAACGCAATACCGCATTACGCTTCTCTCATGCTTAAGATGCCCGGTCCACGCGGCATCATTACAGTAAATGGAAATATTGAGCGCTCATTGCGCGCGGAAGACCGTGCGGCTTCCTTGGCAGCCGCATACTAAACGGCCTCACCAACTAAAGCATCTGACAGGTTGTTAAGACCACGGACGCGGTTAGACGAGTCCGGCGCAACTATATGTAATTGATACAGGTTTGATGGCTATACCCCTATTACAACACAACGAGCTCAACGCGCGCAAACAAGTGGCAATTAGGCTCAAATTTACTCATATTGAACTATACATGGTTTATTTATTATAACCTAGCTTTTTGCACGACAACTTTTCAACTAAGTTCCTCTCTTTTACAGATGACCATCGTGCTACCCCCGTCCAGGATACAGCACAACGGAGACACAGGCGCAGACGTGCAGCAGGGACCCGTTCCAAGGATTATTTTTAGATTAAGACCCTGCGTAAACCTTTTTTACTGTCTCTTGTTGATACACATCCCCTGGATTCTCAGTACAATTGAGAAGGATGCTGACGTATTGGCATGTGGCCACATCGGAATATTGCACGTACCTAGACACCAGGGGCTTATTACAAAGGGCACTGCTTAAGCCCGGTTTACACCATAAAGACCGAATACCTTAGGGAGTGTTCGGCGTCGCGAGTTTGGCCTTATATGCATCAGCTCCGAATCATGTCTGTGGTCAAATCGTGGGTTTGCCCGGCTCCTGTGTTTTGCTGCCTTACGTTCCGGTCTATCGGCTAAGGCGGCACCAGGAGAACTACTGCGATTGTGCCCTGGTTCATTCAGACGAGCACCTCAGTAGAGAAAGCCGAAAACTGAATGTCATGATATAGCATGAGACTGGTCAACCACTCGATGACCTAGCGGAATCTTCGGGATTCCTCCGCCTTAACGAAGGGTCGTTTCCTGTCCAGGCATGTACGCACCCCGAATTCGGATGAGTGTGGAGCCACCAGGGGCTATATAGTAGCCCCACTGTCAAACTCCTCTGGCTAAGTGAAAGTGTTAAAGCATTATAGTCCGATTGCCTAGTTCGCTACGCTATCACCTCCTTAATGGACCAAGATGTTGGATCAAGTGTGAATATGCGTCTTCTGCGAACCCCCCCCCCCCCCCCGCATTATATGCGTGGGGGCTGAAGCCGACGACTGCCATCTTTTAGGTTATATAAATATATACATAAACGGCCACACAGGAGGCATCATAGTACTTTCGGGCAAAAGTATAAATACAGCCTTGATAAACTCAATAAAACATTGTTTTTACAATGGGAATACATGTCACTCAAACATAATATTCTTCGAGCACTGAGCCTCTATCGAACGAGCGCCTTCAAGAACTTCTTCAAAGTAGTGCTCGGCAGCCACTCGGCCTATGGTCGAACCCTGCGCCATAACAGTGGTGGCATCCATCTCCGCCCAATATGTTTTGACACGGGCAAGGGCCATCCGCGAGCCTTCTATGCACGCTGACCTCTTTACAGCATCGATGTGTGGCACAACACCAAAGAATTGTTGCACTAAGCCAAAGTAGCTATTTAGCATTGGCCCTCTCGGCCACAGATGATCCACAACGGACCTCATGGCAAGTCCGGATAATCTATGGAGCTCGGCCCACTCGGCCATTTGCTCATTCAACAGCAGTGGACGGGCTGGAGCATGAAACTATGACCAAAATAGTTTTTCCACTTCGTGATCTTTACGATCCTTGAAGTACTCGGGCGCATCAGCAGCACTTGCAGCCAAATCCACGTAGGCGTCCGCAGAACTCCATAGTCGGTCCAGAGGTGTATACTTCGGATCCCCGAACTTAGTCCGCAACAAGAAGGGATTCCCGGATACAATATCCACAGCTTGATGCAGCTCCTCCTTCGTCGCTCTAATTTGGGAGCGGGCTTCCTTGGCAGCCACCTGGGCCTTTTCGAGGTCCGTCGCCTTTGCCCGGTTTTCTTCTTCAAGAAGCTGGTAACGGTCCGCAGCATCTTTTAACTCTATAGCCATCTTGGCTATTTTTTCCTTGCTCTCGCAATGCGCGGCCTGTTCGGCCCTTAACTCTCCGGCCGCCTTTAAAGCGGCTGCATTGCTACTCCTGGCTTGCTCCTTGGCTCGGGTAAGCTTCGCCCAAAGGGTCTCCACGATGGCAGCTCCATCTGCAGTCACAACATATTAAAGATACTTGCATCATGCTGCTCTTATTACGTGACAATCACCAGAAAAATCACCTACCCTATGCCTCGTCAAGCCACTTGTTGACAAGCACGATGTCGGCATCTGCCGCATCTAGCTACCATTTCAGTTCGGCAAACCCATCAGTCCGGCTAGCCACCGAAGCTTCAACCACCTATGCATACAGGCGGTCTGGTTATTACATGGGACTATGAATCTTTGTTTGCCGCCGTTCTCGATGACAACCAGAGTCTCAGGGGCTACTATCTGCATGCGCATACCTAACATATGCAGTACTAATTAAAGGAATACATTATTTTACGTACCTCAAAGCCTTTCAGTAGACTCATAAAAGCTTCATGCAAACCGCTTTTGGCGGATGAAATCCTTTCAATTACCATATCCATTAGCGTACGATGCGCTTCTGAGACGACGGCTTTCCCTAGAAGATCCTTCAGCGCGTCCGATCACACACAGTACGGACCCTTGTTGTCGCTCTCCTCAGGAGCCGGAAACTGGGGATGCCGGGCAGCCAAAGGGTTATCCTCTGGCGATATTGGATCCGGAGATACCCTTCGCGACGACACTTCAAGGTCGCCTGCTTCTTGAGCTGGGGAGTCCGGGGGAGGCGTTTCGCTCTCCATCATCTCCGGAAGAAGATCCCCCGAAGATGAACTCTGTCGAGAAGGGTTGCGATCAGGACTACAATTTACAAGCATCGGTTATAGTCTTCGGAAGTAAGGTAGGATATCTTCACTATTAAGTACTTTTTGAGTACTTACAGCTCGGTAGAGGGCTGATCCCCGCGCGGACATTGTGCGGCAAGAATACCCTCTGAGGCAGGACCCTCTGGCGGAGATTTCTTCTCCCGTTTGGAAACCTTAGTTTCCGGATCTTCGGAGGTAGTCCTCTTCCTTCCCCGGGGAGAGAGAATATCAGATTCTTCCCCTTGGTTATCCTCCCTCGCGGAGGCGCTCATTCCCTCGATTGTAATAGGTAGAGATGGAGGCCCGCTTTCACCCTCTTTATTCCCCCCTTCACCTTCCTTTGAGGGCACTAGACAAGGTGCTGGCTCGAGCATCTTTACCGACACCTGATTGTCCAAGCCTTTAGGAAGGGGGGCCGAACACCGGATCATCTTCGCCTTTGTTATCCAGTCCTGGTCAAAGAGAGATTCTTCAGAATGATGTCATGATAAATAAAAGGACAGTGTGTTCGGCCATGGGATTACTTACTTGGGCAGCGGGGCGGTTGCAGCTCAGGCCCACGTCCTCGGTAGTGTCCGGACACTCTATTTGGGGTTCGAAGAACGATTTGTACATCTCCTTGTGTGTCATGCCGAGGAAATTCTAAATAGTGTGTGATCCTTCCAGGTTGAATTCCCACATGCGGAGGGGCCGGCGTTTGCAAGGCTGGACTTGACGAACCAGCATAACTTGTATTACCATAACCAGACTGAAATCTCCCTCGAAGAGATCTCAGATACGACTCTGCAGTATTGGCACGTCCTTGGCTGGACCCCAGCTCAGCCCCCTGCTGATCCATGACATCAGTTGTGGTGGAGGGCCCGAGCGAAAGGTGGGGGCAGCTACCCACTTGGCACTTCGGGGAGCTGTGACGTAAAACTACTCCTGTTGCCACAATCCGGACACCTATGGAAAGGAACCCTTTGGCCATGGAGCGTTAGCAATTTTGCTTATTAGAGCACCTCCGCACGCTGCATACTGCCCCTCGACCATCTTCGACTTCACATCGAAGGTCTTGAGCCACAGGCCGAAGTGAGGGGTAATGCGGAGGAAGGCCTCACAAACGACAGTAAATGATGAGATGTGAAGAAGGGAATTCGGGGCCATATCGTGAAAATCCAGACCGTAATAGAACATAAGACCCCTAACAAAGGGATCCAGAGTGAGGCCTAGTCCTCGAAGGAAGTGGGAGAAGAACACAATGCTCTCATTGGGTTCGGAAGTAGGGGCGACCTGCCCTCGGGCGGGCAGCCTATGCAAAATTTCGGCGGTTAGATATCTGGCCTCCCTCAACTTCTTGATGTCCTCCTCCGTGACGGAGGAAGGCATCCACGGCCCTTGAAGGCTGGATCCGGACATGATTGAAGGTCCGAAGCACCTGACCTGGGCTTTGGGTGTTAGAACTCGAGGCGGGGGAAGGATTCTATTGAGCACGGGAGGGAAAAAATAAAAAGCCTTGTCCCTTTATAAAGGGGATGAATATCAGGCATCCTCCTCGTGGCCGTTCGAGACTTACCTAAGATCTAGGAGTCATACCAACAGGCACGGTTGGGTTACCCACATTTGTATTGATGAGAATCCCGTGATAAGGGGAACACGATCTCTGCTTTGACAAGACGTGTCAAGAAACCGCCTCGCGTTATGTGCGGGGCTGGTTAAAGAAAAACGGTTCAAATAATTACCGGGCCGTGGCGTGATGTCATGCTGCCAAAACGTGTCAGCAGATTAGATTTGTGGAAATATTATTCTCTCTACGGTGGTATGTGGAACTTATTTTCCAGGGTCGGACACTATCCTTATATTCAAACTCTTCCGTGGTGTATTCGGAGGAGGAACCCGCCTTGCAATGCCGAAGACAACACTGCGCGCCGGACTCATCATCATTGAAGCCTGGTTCAGGGGCTACTGAGGGAGTCTTGGATTAGGGGGTCTCCAGACAGCCGGACTATATCCTTTGGCCGGACTGTTGGACTATGAGGATACGAGATTGAAGACTTCGTCCCGTGTCCAGATGGGACTCTACTTGGCGTGGAAGGCGAGCTAGGCAACACGGATATGCATATCTCCTCCTTTGTAACCGACCTTGTGTAACCCTAGCCTCCTCCGGTGTCTATATAAACCGGAGGGTTTTAGTCCGTAGGACAACAGACAATCATACCATAGGCTAGCTTCTAGGGTTTAGCCTCTCTGATCTCGTGGTAGATCAACTCTTGTACTACTCATATTATCAAGAATAATCAAGCAGGACGTAGGGTTTTACCTCCATCAAGAGGGACCGAACCTGGGTAAAACATCGTGTCCCCTGCCTCCTGTTACCATCCGCCTTAGATGCATAGTTCGGGACCCCCTACCCGAGATCCGCCGGTTTTGACACCGACAGGGGGGATACTGAGTGGAAGGGGATGTGGTTGGAGGAATAAATTCTGAAATCGCATGCCTAATGAAAATTTTGGTGCGAAATTTGAAACTTGGGCGGGGGAAACACACAACACAGACGAAGCGCGTAAAATACTCGTGTGTGAGAAAAAAGAAAGTTGGCAAATCCCATCTCCAAAAAATGTACATGTGTACTTGATTTTTTTGGTCAATGGTACAACTGGTTTATTAGGAAGTATCGCACAGGTAACTGACTTATGGGTCATTAACGCAAAAAACGCAGACCGGTACGGCATAGAAACCGTGTGTTTTGTGTCCTTCTAATGATTAATGCAAAAAACACACACGGGCACACATGCTAATCAATGCTCAAAGCCCTCAAAGGATGCTCTTACCGACATTGTACGTTAGTACTACAAACTTAAATTACTACTGGTAATTTGCTCTAATACTACAAACTTAAACTACTTCTCACATGCTGCCATCAAGGCATGCTGGCCAAACGCCGGCGTTCTCCTTCTCGGCCTTGTAGGCGGCAGCCCACCATGCTTCGATCTCCAGCAAGCTCTCCTCCCCATGGCATGCAGCCTCTTTTTTCTTCCGGCGGCGAGACTCTCTTTTCTTGACTGCTTGCTGCCTTTTCCGCTCCTTCTGTGCAGCTTTGGCCGCCTCTAGATCCACCACCCATTCGTCCATGGCAGCCTCAAAGTTCGCCCATGTAACTGTCTGGCTGGCGATGACGATGAACTCGGCGCGGCGAGATGCCATCGCTTCCTTACCATGTGTGCGGTCGCGGGCAGCGAGGAACGTGGCGCAGTGGGATGCCATCGCTTCCTTACCAATTACTGTGCGCCACGGTGCCATGGACGACGCCTGGAGAGAGCTCTGGGACGGAGGGGCCGGGCAGTCATACAGTGCGGTGGTATTAAAGAGCTCAACCACAAATGACAACAGAAATTTGGCTTCCCTTACAATTTTGCTCGTTCATTATCCCACACGGTTCATCTCCGTCGCTTCCGGAAACAGTGTGCGCTGAGCCTATTTTGTGTTGCATTATGATTGGCCGGAACCCCGGCCACGCGGATCGCGTGTGTGCACCGTTGGATGAGCCCTGATCGAACGGCAATCCACGTCCCTCACATCACACTCGTGCACCTGTAGCTGGATTGGATTTATATGCGCTAAATGCCTACAAAATGCACATAATCCCCTAAATATGGTAAATGAGCCCGGAAAGATGCCAAATTTAAACACGGTGATTTGCAGGGTGTATGTTCGTCGTAGAAAAAACTCCAGGGAAAAGAACGAAGAAAATTTGGATTCCCCTTAAATCTTGAGGATTTTCCTTTCGAAAGCATGGAACTTCCTCGGTGATGGTTTGATTTATGAAGGGCGTGCATGACAACACAAGCCAAACCTTCTCAATTTTTTACCAAGGCATGGTGAGGTCATACCATGGCACCATGCCAGGCGTCATGTTTTTTAAGCATTTATTTCATTTTTTATAGTTGAAAACCCAGCAAACAGACATTTGTGGTTGACTATTCCCACACGTTTCATCGAAATATCTGTCCATTCCTTGTAAAAGGTATGAGAATTTACTAAATGGCACGAGCATGGTTTTCTAGGCCGTTCTTGTGGACCCTTTCATGCATCGATTGTTTTGAACTTGAATTATGCGCATTAATGCCTAGGAAATGCACATAATCCCCTAAATATGTCAAATGAACACAGAAAAGTGCCAAATTTGAACACGGTGATTTGCAGGTTGTATGTTCATCATGTAAAAAAACTCATGGACAAAGGACAAATGAAATTTGGACCCCCCCTTCAATCTTGGTGATTTCCCCCTTAAAACCATGAAACTTCCTCGGTGATGGTTCAATTTATGAAAGGCGTGCATCACGACATAAGGAAAACATTCTCCAATTTCTACGAGGGCATGGTGAGGCCATACCATGGCACCAAGCCAGGCGTCATGTTTTCCAACCATGTGGTTCATTTTTTGTATAGTTGTTAACCGAGTAAATGACGCGTTTATGGTTGACTATTGCCACACATTTCCTTGAAATATTTGCCCATTCCTTGTAAAAGGCATGAGAATGGGCTAAATAGCACGAACATGGTTCTCCAGACCCTTCTTGTGCACCTTTTCATGCACCAATTGTTTGAATTTGAATTATGTCCATTAATGCCTAAAAAATGCACATAATCCCCTAAATATTGTAAATGAGCCCGGGAAAATGTCAAATTTGAACACGTTGTATTTGAGGCGGTATGTTGATCGTCGGAAAAAACCAGAATGACAAACTAGGACAGAAATTAGGATTCCCCTTCAATCTTGGGGATTTTCCCTCTCAAAAGCATGGAACTTCCTCGGGGATGGTTCAATTTTTGAAGGGCATGCATGACGACATAAGCCAAACCTTCTCAAATTTTTACCAGGGCATGGTGAGGTCATTCCATGGCACCATGCCAAGCGTCATGTTTTTTAAGCATTTATTTCATTTTTTTCTATAGTTGAAAACCCAACAAACAAACATTTGTGGTTGACTATTGCCACACATTTCATCGAAATATCTGTCCATTCCTTGTAAATGGCATGAGAATTTACTAAATGGAACGAGCATGGTTTTCTAGGCCGTTCTTGTGGACCCTTTCATGCATCAATTGTTTGCACTTGAATTATGCGCATTAATGCCTAGGAAATGCACATAATCCCCTAAATATGGCAAATGAACCCGGAAAAGTGCCAAATTTGAACACGGTGATTTGTAGGTTGTATGCTCATCATAGAAAAAAGTCGTGAACAAAGGACAAAGGAAATTTGGATCCCCCTTCAATCTTGGTGATTTTCCCCTCGAAACCATGAAACTTCCTCAGATGATGGTTCATTTTATGAAAGGCGCGCATCATGACATAAGGAAAACATTCTCCAATTTTTACCAGGGGTATGGTGAGGCCATACCATGGCACCACACCAGGTGTCATGTTTTCCAACCATGTGTTTCATTTTTTGTATAGCATGAGCATGGTTTTCCAAACTGTCCTTGTGCACCTTTTCATGCACCGATTGTTCGAATTTAAATTATGTGCATAATTAATGCCTAGAAAATGCACACAATCCCATAAATATGGTAAATGAGTTCAGAAAAATGTCAAATTTGAACATGTTTCATTTGAGGCGGTATGTTGATCATTGGAAAAAATCTGAAAGACAAACTTGGATGGAAATTTGGATTCTCCTTCAATCTTGGTGATTTCCCTCTCGAAAGCATTGAACTTCCTTGGTGATGGTTCGATTTATGAAGGGCATGCATGACAACATAAGTCAAACCTTCTCAGCTTTTAACCAGGGCACGGTGAGGCCATACCATGGCACCATGCAAGCCGTCATGTTTTTCAAGCACATATTTCATTGTTCTATAGTTGATAACCCAGTAAATGTCTATAGTTGATAACCCAGTAAATGACACATTTGTGGTTGAGTCCATTGAAATCTCTGCCCATTCCTTGTAAAAGGCTTGAGAAATTACTAAATACCATGAGAATGGTTTTTCCAGACCGTTCTTGTGCACCCTTTCATGCACCAATTGTTTGAATTTGAATTGTGTGCATTAATGCCTACAAAATGCACATAATCCCCTAAATATTTTAAATGAACAAGGAAAAGTGTCAAATTTGAACACGGTGATTAGCAGGGTTTATGTTCATCGTAGAAAAAAACTCATGGATGAAAGACAAAGGAAATTTGGATTCCCATTCAATCTCAGTGATTTACTATCGCACACGGTTCATCTCCGTCACCTCTGCGAACCGTGTGTGTTCACTCACACATGCAAAAGGAAAAGAAAACCCTCGCCCACTTCGTCCCCACTCACTCGCCGTGGACTCCTCCGCAACTCTACACCCTAAGCTCGATGGCTGTTGGCGGCGGTCGTAGGTCGCACTCCAAACGGCACCGGATTTCGCCTCCACCACTTTACGCCGCCTATTTGCACCGACATTCTAGACTCTGGTCGACTAGGGTTTTCTGCGGGATTGGGCGGGGATTTTTCTCATGGAGAAGGTAATCAACTTAATTAGCGAAATATTCACTCATCTCTTATCGCAATCCATCCCGATGTTAATCAACCGTCAGAAATCGGCATGGAATCATTTTTGTTCTAGCTGATTCGTGGGTGTTCATTCATGTGTGCATAGTGCGAGCACAAATCGGGCAATTGTGGTCGTGGCCAGTCAGAAACGAAGTTCTATCTCACCATTCCGGATGACTTCAGGGAGCGCTCGGTATGTTCAATCTCAACCTACCACGGCCGACATGGCCTAAATTTGTGAACATATACCATCTGTTGCTACATTATCTATATATTTGCATCAAATCTTTGTTACATTATCTATTTTTAATTCTATATTTTTGTACTTTGCTTGCATCTATATATGGATATGTTCTATAAGTTACTCCCATATTTGCATCTTGCTCGGTTATTTCAATATATATAATTTACGATCTTAATTTTCGTTTCAAGCAGTACATCTCTTGCTTTGCAAGAACAGGAGTAGAAGGAAATCTTGGGCTTTACTTTGCTGATGACTCCCAGGATATCATATTGACAATGCAACATGGGTTTACAATGACGGTTAGCATAAAACTTGATAAAGATGGTCACTCCTATTTTAATGCGGACCTTTGGAGAAAAATGTCTAAGTGTTATGAACTGAAAGCTGGCAATAAAATTCTAGTGCGTGCACCACAGCCTGGTCTAATTAACATGGATGTTTACTTTCCCAACGTCATCAGCCGATCAAACTCTGATCGAGGTTAGTGTCCTTTCAACTTTCTCCATGCTGTCATATTACTATTTAAGCAACCAATTGATCACTATTTAAGCATCCAATTGTGATATCATATTCTGACTCCGTTCCTAGGCAGTAACAAATTCTGTTTACCAATTTATGCGCACTATATATTCTTCTGCCATGTTCTGAATAAATAATACCTTTCCACCTTTTAACCAGGATATGTTGGATGCATAGTGAACGATCTGTATGTTACTAAGCGTACCAAATTTCACTGGAATGACTTGAAGCACGCCATAAAATTTGTTGATAATCTGATAGAGATAGCACAGCGTATGAACGCTGGATTTTGGATGGGATTAATTAGACCTATAGTGCACACACTGAACAATACCAATTGTGTGCACAAAGCGCTGGTAAAAAGTCTTATTTTAATGTTGATGCTCATAAACTATATATATCTTCAACGATATGTTACAATTGTTTTGTATTCTACATGTCAATAGAAATTGCCCCTGTAGCCGTTCCTGGATTGATATCCCGGCATGGTCGAATTACACTTGTGCCTGCTAATAATGCCAAAGTGATTGGAAGGTACTGCATTTCCCACAAAAATGGAACCATTCACATTAACAAGTTCTCGCTTCTCGTGGAAATGCATCCATATTGGAAAATTGGAGACACTGTTCTACTCTTGCTCTACCAAGGCACAAGAGGGATCTTCCTTTTCATTGACGAGATGCCGAGTCGCCGTGACCAAGCTACTTCCAGTGGATAGTTGTGGTTGTTGGCCCTCAGCCTCTTAAAATGTGCTAGTTGTTACTATATATGTTAAGTATGTAGATATGGACCATATGGTTGTTGGCCCTTAGCCTCTTAAGATGTCCTCCAATGCGCAGGCTCACTAGGAAGCGTGCGAGCTTTATGCTGCGTAGGCTCACTAGGAAGCGAGCCCTTTGACTTCCACTATAAAACACTCATCGCAAACATTTTAGTTAGAACACCCGTATGCAAACCGACAGCTTCCCCAAGAAGCCAAGAGAAAATGTGCCGAGCAGGATTTCTGCATCCCTTCAACGCAAACGGTGGTTTTGCATGAACCGTGTGCAACCACGTACAAACAATTGGGTAAGATTTGCATATTTGTCATTTTGGGTATGTTGCCATTTCTCAAACTGGAAAGATTGACATTTGTTTATCTAGTAACATTGCCATTTGTCAACCTTGTAACACCGCGGTTTGTCAAAATATGCAGCTATCACTAGCACTATCTAATTTTTGCAACTAAAATCACTAGCACTGTTCACATGGACACCACTAGCAGGCGTGAGTTCATGGACGCATATACAAATGTACCATTGATTATATACAACAAGTCATCAACCCACAACGACAACGAGGATACACGTTGGATTATAGATCATTTCCATCAAAACATTCTAGTAAAGTTTTTATGACACAACAAATAACAAAGAGGAAATGAACTTCATCTCAACCACTCGTCGGCATTGGAAATGCTTGCTTTGAACCAGAAGTGATTCTCTGGGATGGGCCAGCTACTGTCAATCTCGAGACTAACGCAGGACTGATCATCCAGGCTGAAGCGGCCTATTTCAATACCCATATTGGGACGGTAGGGAAGCATAGTAATGTTTGAGGTATAGATACAATTGCTTCTCATAAATGGTAGTAACGTTGTGCCAACAACAGGTGGATCGCCTTCCACCATCATTGGATAGGTTTTTCCAAGGAAGAGCGAGTTTCCTCCAAGACTTTCAATACTGAACCAGGGAGAAGATGTTGGCACTAGTACACCAGTATCCATCCCAAATACCCTGCAACAGATGTTGGAATAGGTCGGGAGAGTGCGACCATACGAGACAACACCTGCTTCCTTAGTAACATCAGCAGTGCCCCGTATACAGACAAGAAGAGGTGATCCATCGAAATAAGTTGCCAGACGCCACTGAGTATATGGGTCCTGCTCGTCCTCATGGTCATGAATAAAATCTTCAAGTATAGGTGGTGGAATGTTCACAGGACCTTGGAAACACAAGAAGGTTAATTAGTAAAGGGAAACTAGCTAACCCGCATACATGTGGATGAAACAATTATAATTACGATGGAAGACAAACGTACCGAAATCATGAGGATTCCATGCAAAAACAGTGCCATGAGTGGTGGCAGCAAACACAAGACCCTCATATTGAATTGCATCACAGTACTCATCTGTGTATAGAAACTGATTTTTGAGCAATATCCATCGAGTCAAACCATGAAGGACGGCAACAAGCTTGTCGAAGATAGCGACAACATAAGCATTCCTATAACCCCAAGAGCGGTTGGGAACTCGACAAATTGCTATCTTCCGTAGATGACATTTAGCATGATCATATTTGAACTCACGTAGAATATCGGTGTACTCAACCTGTGGGCAGTCATATGAGATTTTTCGAAGTGGAACCCGGTGATGAGTGTACACATTCACAAGTTCCCACTCGCAGTTGTACCCAATATAAACAACCCAATCTCCATTTGCGCCTGCCCAAGCCTTGCCCTCAAGCGATGGCATCTTAACATCATACATATCATTATCAAGCGGCATCAACTTACACAAGGCGAGGCTTCCCTTGTCCCCGCGCCAGTCAACACGGTCACGACGAAGAAGATAGGGGAGATCAAACCGCTCCTGAACCCTTGGGTTCCTTGTAATGATGTTATTAGTTGAGTCCAGAATGGTCTTGAACGAACCTGCCATGCTAGCCGAGGTGATGACATCGCACCGATCAATGAGTTCCTCCACCGCATCATCATTCAGATCAGGGCAAGAATAACAGGGTCGTTTCCGGCTTGTTCCCTACATGTAGAAGACGATCAAATAATGGCAGAAGGAAGGGTGAAGGAAAATGGAGGAGGGAGGAAGATCTAGCATGCGACAGTAGTTCCAAATCGAGAGGGAAAGGGGAGAGTCGGTGGACAGTTGCCACGGTACACGAAGAGGCGCCTGGGGAGCGAATGGTTGCCACAGAGGTCACACACTAACGACAAGGGCCGAGTGAACCGCATGCAATCCCATCGCACAACACACATGTCTTGTTAACTTGAACCGTTTCTGTACTCTTGTGTCAACGCAAACAGTTCATACGAGTGAACCGGATGTTGTATATCACACACACCTTGATCTGGCTGAGCGTTTCTTTTGTGTTGCCTAATCACAAACAGTTCATCCGAGTGAACCGTATGCTGTATATCGCACACACCTTCATCTGGCTGCCGTTTCTTTTGTGTTGCCTAATCACAAATAGTTCATCCGAGTTAACCGTATGCTATGTATCGCACACGCCTTCATCTGGCTTCCTGTTTCTTTTGTTCCTCCTCATCGCAAATAGTTAATTGAACTGAAGCATATGCCCTTCATCGCACATGCAACTAAAACCTGAACTGTGTTTGATGCATCCGTCATCGCAAACGTTTTATACATTTCTGACGGTTTTCATACAGCACCGTTTGCGATTATGGCATCGCACACAGTTTCTCGAAGGGTGTCTGATTGTAGTGTCGCGTTAGCAGCATCCTGCAGTAGTGCAATCTATAGTTTTCGTAACAAGATTGAACACAAGAGATGAACTAGGGTTTGAGATGAGATGGTGTTATTGAAGATGTTCATGGAGATTATCCTCCCCAAGGTGGAGAGTTGTTGGTGATGATGATGACGATGATTTGCCCCTCCGGGAGGGAAGTTCCCTCGGCAGAATCGCTCTGCCGGAGGGCAAAAGTACTCCTGCCCAAGTTCCGCCTCAAGACGGCGGTGCTCTGTCCCGGAAGTCCCCTCCTTATTTTTTCTAGGTCGAAATGAATTATATACCAGAAGATGGGCACCGGAGGTGGGCCTAGGTGAGCACAACCCACCAGGGCGCGCCTGGACTCCCTGGCGTACCCAGGTGGGTTGTGCCCACCTGGTGGGCCTCCTCTGGTACTTATTTGCTCCAATATTTTTCATATATTCCATAAAAATTCTCTGTGAAGTTTCAGCTTGTTTGGAGTTGTGCAGAATAGGTAGCCTGACGTAGCTTTCCAGGTCCAGATTTCCAGCTGCCAGAATTCTCTCTCTTTGTGTGTACCTTGCAAATTATGAGAGAAAGAGCATGAGAATTACTCCAAAAAGCATTATTATGCATAAAAACATCATAAATAACAGTATGAAAACATGATGCAAAATGGACGCATCAAGGAGCTAATTACATAGTGTTGTGTGGTTCTCCTACTGGTTCGATAACCTTGGTCTCATCACTGAGGGAAATACCTACGTAGCTATGCTGCATCATCCCTTCCTCTTTGGGGAAATACCGGCGTAGTTCAAGCTGCATCAAAAGGAATTTTTGGCGCCGTTGCTGGGGAGACATCACCAACATCTACCAGGTTCCTAATCACAAATCTCATCTCCTTGTAATTTACATTATTTGCCATTTGCCTCTCGTTCTCATCTCCGCCACTTCACAAAAAAAATTTGCTCTCTTTTTCATTTGCCTTTTTCTCGTTTGATATTTTTTTTGCTTGTGTGACCATGTGTCTTCTATTTGCTTGCATCTTCACTTGCTAAAATTCAATTGATATGGATCCTCATCCACTTGCTAATCTTTTCAAGAGATCCAATCATGATGAACCCATTGCTAGTGAATTGAGTTCACTAGATTATCTTTATGAAGTTTTGCTTGAGAATCATGAATCTGAAAATTGTGATGAAGTCTTAAAAGAAGGAATTTATAAAGTGATTCATGATAGCTCCTTAGACGAAAAGCATGATTGCAATGATGTTATTATAAATTCTATTACTGTCAATTATGCTAATAATATGCAAAACCCCAAGCTTGGGGATGCTAATATTGCCATGTCTGCTACTTATTGCAATGATCATGATTGGGGTGATAATTATTCTTATGATATTGATAGTTTATTTAAGCCTCATGATGAATATGTTTGCAATAATATTGAAAGTGGGTTTAGAAGAGTGTCAACTCTAGGTAAAAATAATCCCACATATTTGGAGAGTGTTCAATCTTATGAATTTTTTTATAAAAGTGGGTTCGGAGAGGTCATGACTTTAGTTGATGTTAATCCCACTATATTGGAAGATTATAAAACTTTTATGCATGTGGATCATGAAGAGAATATTTTATATGATAGCTATATTGTTGAATTCGATTATGATCCTACATGTAATTATTTTGACAGAGGGAAATATGGCTGTAGAAATTTTCATGTCACTAAATTACCTCTCGTTATGTTGAGATTGCTATCGTTTCTTTCTTCTTCCTTGCATAAGCAAGATATTTCTTGCCTTGATGATTTGTTTGCTTATAAAATTCCGATGCATAGGAAGTATGTTAGACTTAAATATGTTTGATGCTCTGTTTGTGTTTCAATTCTTGTTTTTCGTGTGAGCATCGTTGAAACCTTATGCCTAGCTAGGGGCATAAAACGATAGCGCTTGCTGGGAGGCAACCCAATGAATAAAATTTATTTTTGTCTTTTTCTTTCTATTCTTGAGTGGTTGCACAATTATTCTACTGTTATGATTGTGGTTTTTGTGTTTCAATTAGTGTTTGTGCCAAGCAAAGCTTTTGGGATCAGATTGGGTGATAGTTGATTTGATCTTGCTGAAAAAGAGAAACTTTTGCCTCCAGAAAAATAATTTTCGTTTTTAATTGAATTGCGAGAAAATACTGGTTGTTTTTTAACAAGATTAATATACAAATTGCTCACGTTGTCCTAATTTTTTAGAATTTTTGGAGTTACGGAAGTATTCGAAATTTCTAGATTTCTACAGACTGTTCTGTTTTTGACAGATTCTGTTTTCTTTGTGTTGTGTGCTTGTTTTGATGATTCTATGGTTTTCTTTGGAGAGTTTTTGCCATAGAAAAGCTGGAATATAGTAGATATAATGCAAAAAATAAAATATTAATGGGTTTGCAATAGTACTCATAGTAGTGATTTGCTTTCTTATACTAACGGATCTCACGAAGATTTTGTTGAGTTTTGTGTGATTGAAGTTTTCAAGTTTTGGGTGACTTAATTTGCGATGGATGAAGGAATAGGGATTAGCAACAGGCTAAGCTTGGGGATTCCCATGGCACCCCAATAAAATATTAAAGAAGTATCAAGCAACTAAGCTTGGGGATGCCCTTGAATGGCATCCCCTCTTTTTTCTAACAACCATCGGCATTTTACTTGAAACTATATTTTTATTCGTCACATATTATGATTTTTGCTTGGAGCATTTTGTATGATATGAGTCTTTGCTTGTTTTGCTTTATATTTTTAGTCATGAATCCTTGCTGGACACACCTATTTGAGAGAGCCAAAATTATGCCATGACTTGTTAAAATTGCTCTCTATGCTTCACTTAAATCTTTATGAGCTATGGAATTGCTCTAGTGCTTCACTTATATCTTTTGAGCATGGTGTGATTTTAGTATTTTTTAAGAAATTCTCTCATGCTTTACTTAAATTATTTGGCGAGAAGAAAAAAAATTATGCTCATGTTCTTCACTTATATTTGTTTGAGCTATCAAAAGTAACATATGAAACTAGTCCCAAAGTGATAGATATCCAAGGAGGATATAATAAAAACTTTCATGAAGATCATTGGAAAAAATAAACTTGATTCCTTGTAATAGTTTTGAGATATGATGATAGTAATATGTGAGTCATTTTGATGAGTAATTATGCTTTAGTAAGAATATTGGTGTTAAGGTTTGTGATTCCCTATGCAAGCACGAAAGTCAATAGTTATGCAATGAAATTACATCCTACTTGTGGTGCACTATTCGGTGTTAATTATGCTCAATGCTCGCTTATGAGATTTTTCGTTTCTTGGTTGGATGCTTCTATCTTTTGCTAGCCTTCATTTGCACCAAGTATGATCACTACTTGTGCATCCAAAATCCTTTAAACCAGTTTTTCCACATGTGTCCACTATACCTACCTATATGCGGTATTATTTTGCCATTCTAAGCAAATTTTTATGTGCCATCTCTAATTTTCAAAATAAACTTCTCTTTTGTGTGTTTGTACCGCTCATGAAATGGTAGGGGGTGGCTGATATATTTCCATCCTAGATGTGTTATTCTCAAGATGAGTGTTTATTCACTTGTCATTGCACGAGAGTATGACAAAGGTATTAGGGATGCCCAGTCCCGAAATGAAAAATGAATTTATTTTATGTTATCAAATAATAAATTCCTTGGAAAGTGTTGGTTTGGAAGGCACCCATGGATACAGTTAGCCATGGAAAGTGAAAGTATGGTGGAAATAGGAATAAACTTTATTTTTTGTTTGGGAACCGCCTATGATATATCTAGCATGGAAAGTATTGGGAACTACTTGATCGTTTTCGTTGACTGGAAAAGCATGCCAACCAAAATGTTTTATCTCTATCTTTTTCGCTTTGACCTCTGGCACCTCTACAAATCCCTACTTCCCCCTGCGAAGGGCCTTTCTATCTACTTTATGAAATTTTTATTTTTATTTGAGTCTCCATCTTCTCTTATAAAGCACCAACTAAGGGGCACTATGATCGTACTTGAGCATTGGGTGTAGCTAATATGCAAGTGTGTTTCATGAATGGATCAATGATTGAGCATAATAGGCTAGGGATAACTTGCTTTAGCGTTGATATTTTGAAAGACATGGTTTATTTGTTGATATGCTTGACTATTAAAGTCCTCATATCAATACTGGACTATTGCATTAAACCATATAAAAGTCCAAATGTCCATGCTATAAAAGAAAGAATGTGTGATGAACATGTTAGGTAGCATTCCACATCAAAAATTCTGTTTTTATCATTTACCTACTTGAGGACGAGCAGGAATTAAGCTTGGGGATGCTGATATGTCTCCAATGTATCTATATTTTTTGATTGTTCCATGCTATTATATTATCATTCTTGGATGTTTAACAATCGTTTTATAATCCTTTTATATCATTTTTTGGGACTAACCTATTGACATAGTGCCCAGTGACAGTTACGGTTTTTTGCTTATTTTTTACATCACAGAAAATCAATATCAAACGGAGTCCAAATGCAGTGAAACTTTTTGTGGTATTTTTATGGACCAGAAGACACCCAATGGGCTGGAGAAGCACCTGCGGGTGCCCTGAGGGGGGCACAACCCACCAGGGCGCGCCTGGGCCCCCAGGCGCGCCCTGGTGGGTTGTGCCCACTACGGTGGCCTCCCGCACCGCCTATTGGCTCTATAAATACCCCAATATTCCAGAAACCCTAGGGGAGTTGACAAAAATCAATTCCAGCCGCCGCAAGTTCCAGAAACCACAGATCAAATCTAGACACCATCACAGAGGGGTTCATCATCCTCATTGATGCCGCTCCGATGATGCGTGAGTAGTTATTTGTAGACCTCCGGGTCCGTAGTTAGTAGCTAGATGTCTTCCTCTCTATCTCTCTCTTGATTCTCAATACAATGGTCTCTTGGAGATCTATTTGATGTAACTCTTCTTGTGGTGTGTTTGTTGGGATCCGATGAACTTTATGTTTATGATCAAATCTATGTTTTTATCCATGAAAGTTATTTGAGTCTTTTCATCTCTCATATGCATGATTACTTATAGCCTCGTATTTCTTCTTCGAATATTTGGTTTAGGTAGGACAACTAGATCAAATTTTCTTGCCATGGGAAGAGGTGCTTTGTGATGGGTTCGATCTTACGGTGTTTGATCCCAGTGACAGAAGGGGAACCGACACGTATGTATCATTGCTATTAAGGATACCAAGATGGGGTCTATTTCTACATAAATAGATCTTGTCTACATCATGTCATTGTTCTTATTGCATTACTTCGTTTCTCCATGAACTTAATACACTAGATGCATGCTGGATAGCGGTCGATGTGTAGAGTAATAGTAGTAGATGCAGGCAGGAGTCGGTCTACTAATCTTGGACGTGATGCCTATATAATGATCATTACCTAGATATCATCATGATTATTTGAATTTCTATCAATTGCCCAACAATAATATGTTTACCCACCGTATGCTATTTTTCTCGAGAGAGGCCACTAGTGAAATCTACAGCCCCGGGTCTATTCTTTATTATATTTTCCTTTGCGATTGCTACCTCTTGAGAATTGTGTTGGTTTTCCCTTGAAGAGGAAAGGGTGATGCAGCAAAGTAGCGTAAGTATTTCCCTCAGTTTTTGAGAACCAATGTATCAATCCAGTAGGAGGCCACGCACGAGTCCCTCGCACCTACACAAACAAATAAAATCCTCGCAACCAACTCAATAAAGGGGTTGTCAATCCCTTCACAGTCACTTACGAAAGTGAGATCTGATAGATATGATAAGGTAATATTTTTGGTATTTTTATGATAAAGATGCAAAGTAACTAAAGCAAAATAAAAACGGCAAATGAAATAGCTTGTTGATGGGAGATTAATATGATGGAAAATAGACCCCGGGGCCATAGATTTCACTAGTGGCTTCTCTCGAGGGCATAAGTATTACGGTGGGTAAACAAATTACTGTTGAGAAATTGACGGAATTGAGCATCGTTATGAGAATATCTAGGTATGATCATGTATATAGGCATCACGTTCGAGACAAGTAGACCGACTCCTGCCTGCATCTACTACTATTACTCCACACATCGACCGCTATCCAGCATACATCTAGAGTATTAAGTTCAAAGGAACAGAGTAACGCTTTAAGCAAGATGACATGACGTAGAGGGATAAACTCATGCAATATGATATAAACCCCATCTTGTTATCCTTGATGGCAATAATACAATACGTGCCTTGCTGCCCTTACTATCACTGGGAAAGGACACCGCAAGATTGAACCCAAAGCTAAGCACTTCTCCCATTGCAAGAAAGATCAATCTAGTAGGCCAAATCAAACTGATAATTCGAAGAGACTTGCAAAGATAACCAATCATACATAAAAGAATTCAGAGAAGATTCAAATATTGTTCATAGATAAACTTGATCATAAACCCACAATTCATCGGTCTCAACAAACACACCGCAAAAGAAGATTACATCGAATAGATCTCCACAAGAGAGGGGGAGAACATTGTATTGATATCCAAAAAGAGAGAAGAAGCCATCTAGCTAATAACTATGGACCCGAAGGTTTGAAGTAAACTACTCACACATCATCGGAGAGGCTATGGTGTTGATGTAGAAGCCCTGCATGATCAATGCCCCCTCCGGCGGAGCTCCGGAAAAGGCTCCAAGATGGGATCTCACGGGTACAGAAGGTTGCGGTGGTGGAATTAGGGTTTTGGCTCTATATCTGGTAGTTTGGGGGTACGTAGGTATATATAGGAGGAAGAAGTACGTCGGTGGAGCAACGTGGGCCCCACGAGGGTGGAGGGCGCGCCTGGGGGGTAGGCGCGCCCCCCTACCTCGTGCCTTCCTGGTTGCTTTCTTGAAGTAGGGTCCAAGTCCTCTGGATCACGTTCATTCCAAAAATCACGTTCCCGAAGGTTTCATTCCGTTTGGACTCCGTTTGATATTCTTTTTCTGCGAACTCTGAAATAGGCAAAAACAACAATTCTGGGCTGGGCCTCCGGTTAATAGGTTAGTCCCAAAAATAATTTAAAGTGTATAATAAAGCCCAATAATGTCCAAAGCAGAATATAATATAGCATGGAACAATAAAAAATTATAGATACGTTGGAGACGTATCAGCGATCTACTATTATTTGCCTTTATTTTCAGATCTATTAATCCAAAAATAAAAAATACCTCGCTGCAATTTTTATTTATTTATTTATTTTATCTCGCGTTCCCGCGAGATCTATTTATCCACTCTACTAAAATTTTACCTATCTTTTTACCTGTGAAGGATTGACAACCCCTCTCTTACGTCGAGTTGGAAGTATTTGTTCTTTGTGTGCAGGAGCTCTTTACGTGGTGTTGCGTGGTTCTCCTACAGAGGGAAATACCTACCGTAGTTGTGCTGCATCATCCCTTCCTCTTTGGGGAAATACCAACGTAGTTCAAGCCGCATCAAGCATTGCAGCGGGTCAGGCGGTTCTGGTCTTGGAGAAGAACTGTCACTTTACCCCCCTTAAGCAAAAGATCGGGAAGCTTAAGCGTTATTGTAATGACATGGGCGAGCTCATGGTGGCTCTCATTAAGTATGCAGACTTCGATAACAAAAAAGATCCCGAATCTGATGATGAGAAATCCAACAAGGGCAAGAAGAATGGCAATGGTAAGGGGCAGAAGTAGAATATGGCAGGGCATAATGGCAACAACCAGGATAACAATGGTAAGCGCAGACACACTGATGGTGGGTCAGATATAGTGGCTAACAACAACACCGGGTACAAAAACCAGCACCGCAATGGCAATGGTAAGCCGCCTTTTGACAGAGCAAAGCCTTTTAACCTCGAGGCAGTGCTTAATGACCCGTGCCTAAAGCATAGTCTCCCCAGCAGGCTGTCCTCTCATGCCTGGAAGGATTGTTTCATTACGCGAGAGTTCATAAATCACAACCTTAACCATCATCGTGATAACGATAATGGGTCGCCCGACGGGTCAGGATCCGGCTCTCAAGTGCCCGGCTTTGGTGCTGGTAGTTCAAACTCTGGTTATCAGGGTCAGGGTGGTTATAATTAGCAGTCTGGTCAGGGTAACCAGTAGCAAAATAATCAGTCATGATATTAGAGTAATCCAAAGCAGCTTAACGGTGTCAATACCATGTTTTCACCACAAGTCTTTGCAAGTGAGATCAGAAGGTTCATAAGCGTGCAGTCAATGTTGTTGAGCCGGCGGTACCCCAATACCTACAATGGTCAGAGCATCCGATCACATGGAGTCGAGAGGATCACCTACCCTAGGTTGAGAATCCGGTACATCTGGTGTTGGTGGTAGCCCCTCAAGTGGGCATTTATAAGTTCACAAAAGTGCTCATGGATGGTGGTAGTAGCATCAACATATTATACTACGATACCTTTTGACGAGTGAATCTGACTGATAAGCATCTCAAGCCGTCTTCTACAGTTTTCCATGGGGTGGTGCCTGGCAAGTCTGCTTATCCTGTAGGGAAGATATCATTGGAAGTGGCTTTCAGTGATGACCATAATTACAGAACAGAGACCTTGGGGTTTGATGTGGTCAAGATTAAGAGTCCATATCACGCTTTGTTTAGTCGGCTAGCTTACGCTTGGTTTATGGCCCGCCCTTGTTATATTTATCTGCAGCTTAAGATCCTAGGGCCAAACAGGACGATTACGGTTCAAGGTGATCGGAAAGTTGCCCTGGAGTGCGAGGAAGGTGATGCAACTTATGCAGAATCAGCTTGTGCAACCGAGGAGCTCAAGTTTTATAAGGACAATGTTGACCCGGATGATATGACCCCTCTAAAGAAGCCCAGTACCGAACAGGATCCTCTGTTGAAGTTTAAGTCGGCTGATGATACAAAGCAGGTGGATTTTGTCCCTGGCGACTCATCTCAGCAGTTCACTGTGGGGGCTAATATGGATCCCAAATAGGAAAGCGCGCTCATCGAGTTCATCTGTGAGAATCGGGACATCTTTGCATGGAAACCTTCTGACATGCCGGGTGTACCGAGAGAATTCGCTAAGCACCACCTTAATGTGGATCATAAAGTTAACCCGGTCAAGCAATTCCTTCGTCGTTTCAATGAAGAACGACGTAAAGCTATTGGAGAAGAGGTAGTCCAGCTCTTAGCAACTGGGTTTATCATGGAAGTTTTCCACCCTGAGTGGTTGGCTAACCCCGTGCTAGATTTTTCGTCATGGATTTATCTGGTTAACGGCTCATGTAGACGCAAAGGATATTGTTAGTAAGTGTGATGGGTGTCAGAAATTTGCAAGACAAGCTCCTGTGCCAGATCAGGAGTTGCGAATGATCCCCATTACTTGGTCGTTTGCGGTCTGGGGGTTTGATACGGTCGACCCTTTTAAGAGGTCTAAGGACAAGAAGACCCACCTTCTGGTGGCAGTTGACTAGTTTACCAAGTGGGTTAAGGCAGAGCCGGTCAACAATTGTGAGGCGGCTACTGTAGTTCAGTTTGTCAAGAAGCTGATTTTCCGCTTTGGTTATCCTCATAGCATCATCACTGGTAATGGGACCAATTTGTCTAAAGGTGCTATGAAAGAGTTTTGTCTAAAGGAGCGCATCAGGCTTGATGTTTGATCAGTTGCACATCCTCAGTCCAATGGTCAGGCAGAACGTGCTAACCAGGAGATTTTGAGAGGTATCAAACCTCGGCTCATGGTTCCTTTAAAAAGGACTCCAGGTTGTCAGGTGGAAGAGCTTCCTTTTGTCCTTTGGAGCATCAGGACCACCCCGACAGATCAACGGGTTATACACCCTTCTTCATGGTTTATGGAGCTGAAGCAGTTCTTCCTAGCAATATTCGCCATGACTCTCCCAAAGTGGCGGCTTATGTGGAGGCTGACAATGAGATGACACATCAAAATGCTTTGGATGCTCTTGAGGAGGAGCATGACCTACGTCGCTATCACAACCATCACTACAAAAAAAGACACACCCGTGACATTTTGGGCCGAACGAAAAAAATTTCTGTCATACATATGACACTTCTATGACGATAATTGTGACAAAACCCGGTATCATCATAGATGTGGTGGGCTCCTACTTCTATGACAAAAAATCATGACAGAAAATGGGCTTTTCATCCTGGGCGGGCCGGAGACGCAGCTGCATGACATTCTTTGGGCCGTCCATGACGGAAAAAACCATGGTAGAAGCAAGGGCGAGGAAAATTTCAGGGAGATCCCGATTATGGTGGGAGGTCAGGGGCCGAGCGATGCGCGTTTCCCTCGTACACGTACGCGCGTGTGTGCAAGGCGTTGGCTCTAGCTGAACCCGAGCGAGGCGATGGGCTCTAACTGAAGCCGAGCGATTGCACTGCAGGCTACGCGTTACTGAACCCGAGCGATTGATCGATGGCTGTTAACTGAACCCGATCGAGCGATTCCTTCGCTACTACTGGTAACTGAAGCCGATCGATGGGATGAACAGTGAGCGTTGCGGGGGGTTTGGATGAACAGTGAGCGATGGCGTTGCCTCTGGATGAACAGGACCCCGTGGTGTGGTGGAGGGTTGGATAAACTGTAGACGGTGGAGGGGTGCCCGTGGAGGGGTGGATGAACAGGCCCCATGGTGTGGAGGGCTGGATGAATAGTAGACGGTGGAGGGGTGGTTGAACAGGACCCCGTCGTGTGGAGGGCTGGATGAACAGTAGACGATGGAGGGGTGCTCGTGGAGGGGTGGTTGGACAGGACCCCTTGGTGTGGAGGGCTGGATGAACAGTGGACGGTGGAGGGGTGGTTGAACAGTAGCCGATGGAGTAGCGCGCGGTGGAGGCTGGATGAACAGGAGCCCATGGAGGCTGGATGAACAGGAGCCCGTGGAGGCTGGAGGAGGTCGACGGTGGAGATGAACAGTATCCCGTGGAGTCCCGTTTTGCGGTACGCCACACCCCTCCCGATGAACAGGATCCCCGTTTCGACCGTAGCGCTCCAACACAAGTCCGTTTCGTCCGTTTTGCGGTATGCCACACCCCTCTCGATCAACAGGACCCCCGTTTCGACCGTAGGAGGTCTGTTTCCTCCGTTTTGCGGTACGCCAGACCCCTCCCGATGAACAGGATCCCATTTCGAACATGGACGGTCGAACACAAGGCCGTTTCCTCCATTCTGCGGTACGCCAGGCCTCATTTCCATCGCCTGTTCCATGCAAGCCCTCCCGATGAACACAATGCATTCCGTTGCCTCCCCATGAACACGACGCATTCCGTTGCCTCCCCATGAACACGATGACGACGCTGTTTCTCCATTCTAACCCAGCCATGTACATGAGCCCTGGCCATACGTATGCGCAAGTAGGCGTTCGAGACCCCGCCCGTATGTACACATACGTGGCCGTATTTTCTTTCTTGCACCCTGGCCGCTATACGTACGTGTAAATGCTACGTGCGCGCCTCTACTACGACACGTGCACGCCTCTACTACGACATGTGCGCGCCTCTACATCGACTAGTATGTACATACACGTTCGCGACCAAAATGACAATGCTATGTACGCTTCGACCAGGTGGGTCCCGACTGTCAGGCACTTCCTTGCCTGCGAAGATGTAGCTGGTGGGTCCCGGCAGTCAGGGGGCGAATCTTTTTTTTGCTCGGACGCACTTCCTTGCGTGCGAAGATGTAGCTGGTGGGTCCCAGCAGTCAGGGGGGAAACGTTTTTTTCGCAAAATACGGTGGCCCGTCCGGTGGGTCCCGATATCAGGTGGAGGAATAATTATTTTGCACGTAATAAGGAGGCACTTCCTTGCTGCGGCCGTGGACCCAGCTATCAGCCTCTCCACGTACAGTCCATGTCCGATGGAAGCCGTTCCTTGACCACATTGACCATGCCGCGCCGAGAGCACCAGGGCGGTGGACGACGGTGAGGCCTAGGAAGGGGACGACGCGGAGCCGGGGAAGACACGGTAGTGGATGCCCACGCATAGAGGAGTACGAGGGTTCACTGGTTCGCTGCGGTGTGAGGCTGCCGTCGCCGCAGAATAACAGGGGGTGTGGGTGGGTAGAGAGATGGCATGGCTAGCGGTGGGAGTAGTAGGGGGTGGTGAGGCCTCCGCCACATCGCAGCCGGCCATGGGAGGCAGGAGCATGAGGCACGACCGGCGCTGGTTTGGGCGGTTGGAGCAAGAAGACCAGAGGTTGAAGAAGCACTATGGCCGTTGTATGGACAACGTACGGTCACTGGAGCTAGAATCGTGCATATTGACTAAGTTGACAAAGCCCTCCGTCCCCGTCAACTTAGTAGGCCCACAAGTCAGCCTGCCACTATACTGGGTCCCAGCTAACAGGGGGAATATTCATTTTTTTTGTGCGTAATAAGGAGGCACTTCCTTCCGTGCGAAGATATAGCTGGTGGGTCCGAGCTGTCAATGGCGCTAACGTTTTTTTCACAAAATACAGAGGCCCTTTCGGTGGGTCCCTGATGTCAGATGGAGGAATCATTATTTTGCGCGTAATAAGGAGGCATTTCCTTGCGTGAGGCCATGGACCCAGCTGTCGGCCTCTCCACGTAAAGTCCACTTCAGATGCATGTCGGTCATTGACCACGTTGACCAGGCCGCGCCGAGAGCACCAGGGCGGTGGACGACGGCGAGGCCTAGGAAGGGAACGACACGGAGGCAGTGAAGACTCGGCAGTTGTTTCCCACGCGGAGGGGAGTACGACTGTACGAGGGTTTACTGGTTCGTCTCCCGTCGCCGGAGAATAACAGCAGGTGTGGGTGAGTAGAGGGATGGCTAGGCCAGCGATGGGAGTACGGTGGGGTAGTGAGGCCTGCGCGGCAGTAGAGCCGGCCGCGGGGAGGAGGGAGCAGGCAGTCCCGCCGGCGCCTGTTTGAGCGGCTGGAGCAGGAAGAGCAGAGATTGAAGAAGCACGACGGTCGTTGGATGGCCATCCAACAGTCACTGCTTGTGTGTCAACCTTTTTTTAGAAAAGCATCAAATCTGTGGGAAACAGCATACAGCCCATTTGCTAATTCTTAAGGTTTTTTTGGAGCCCATGTTCTTTTTGTTAGCATTACAGCCCATATTGTGGCCACGGTTTAAAAATTATACGAAATTTTGCATATTTCGGTGCGGTCCGAACTGTTTTTAATCCCAAAATTTCGACTCACATTCAAACTGATTTTAAAAATAAATGTATATCAATATAAAATCCAACAAATTCTCCACGCATAAAAATTAATGTAATTTAAAATCTCGAAATGAAAAAAAGATATTTGAAACTAATTGCCGGTTTGATGTGTTTAAAAAATGTACAACCTATTTCTCATTACTGATGGGCCATTTTCTCGGCCAGCCGAATGAAAGCTCTCCTCGTCTTGAAAGATTTGCAGCCCAACAGGCCTGACAAAGCGACTTACTTGGAAAATCACAAAAAAACTGGGCTGTGGCCGTGGACCCAACTGTCAGTCCATTTGTTTTTTTAGTCCATTTGGTGGGCTTGGTGAAACAATGATGTAGCATCTATGCAGCCCATTTAAATCCCATTTGCATTTTTCTTGAAAGCCGCGGACTTGCTGGGCTGGGTGAAAATATCATGTTGGGCTAGACGGAGAAATGTTATAAAAACATAAACACATGATTGCACGTCAGTAAAATCTTTGCAAGCTTATGTACGCAATCACTAGGAGTTAACTTGCCAAGTTATATATAAACAATTATTATTATTATTTTGTAAGAACTTTCAACTTACGAAATAAAATATCATTTTAATTTGATGAGTTAATAGTACGTGGGGCATTATTATTTTTTAGGCTAGACGTGGGACAGTTGAGTTGGTTCTAGGGGAAAGTACTGGGAGAAAACTCAGTTTACATCGAAAAAGAAAGTGGGAGAAAATTCAGAGACCTGCTGGGTCCACCTGAGGAGGGGAATATGTTGGGAGGAAGGAGATTCAAAGCACGGCAGCCGAGTGAACTAGTTTTTTTACGGACAAGTGAACTAGTTTACATACATAAGCAAATTGCCACTAAAAAAGCAATCAGGTTAATGGGTTCTTAAAAGAAATATTTCGGACAAAACAGATAATTACGACACATAGGCTAATGCATGAAACACTCACATGATAAAGGTGCTTATAAACAGATAAAGTACAACATCTAGACCTTCCTGGCACGCTTGATCATGACGCTGCGGCTGTCCGTGTACTCGTCGGTTACGGGAAGCAGACACGCCCTCATGTCCAAGATCTGCATGTACATGTCGTAGCATGCGTATGCGCCCTTGGCCGCGTAGGTTATGTAGGCTAGATTCAGAGGTACCTCCCACGTGTTCAGGTCGTCTTCTTTCATGTTGGCGTATCAGGGGTCGATGATGGTCTCAGCGAGGTCAACCACGGAGTCCTTCTCCTGCCCGTTGCTGATGATCTTGTATTGCTTCTGGATGTCGACAAGCTTGTTGCACCAGATGGCCGAATCGTCGCGTTCTTCCTTCTCTCCACCGTAGCGAAGGTGCAGTCGGCGCTGCCGATGAAACGGGCGAATGCTCCAGAACCTGGTGCAGCCATAGGACTGAGGCGAGGCAGAGCTTCACCGAGTCCGTATCGTTGGTGTACATCACATTCAACTTGGTGCAGCCATAGGACTGAACGGCGAACTCAAAGGGGAACTCCTTGCTGAAGTCCATATCCAGCAGGCTCACCCCTCGGATCGCCATTGGAGTCTCTTCGAGTGAACGAGTGTGTAGGCGGCGGCAGCAGTTCGTTTTTCAGCTCTTGGGGAACTGGATTCAACAGTAAGCTGAGTGTGTACAGGCGACAACAGTTACTACCCCTCCCTCGTCCGCTGCACGCCCGGCAGAAGATGCACCCTCGGCCACACGTCGGTTCACGAGCGGGTCTGTATTGGTACTGTAATAACAGGAGTTAGTGGTCACTTTACTTAAATTTAATTAGCTTTAATAGAAATTTGTACTTAAAACAAGCAATGCATTCGCTCGTTCTATCAGTGCCACAGGATCAACATGCACAACAATTAGAATTATTATTCTCAGGACGCACACGATCATCACATTTGTCGCACTTTCACAAAGATAATACTACCGAGTTTGAACTGTTTGTTATGGTTGTTGTCCTCTGCATCATCATGCCGTGTTTCCCAGCTTGCAAGATTCAGAACCAACAAATAAGATCCAAATAATAAGTACAACAAAGATGCCTACACATCTCATTGATTCCCAGCTTGCAAGATTCAGAACCAACAAATAAGATCCAAATAATAAGTACAACAAAGATGCCTACACATCTCACTGATTCCCAGCTTGCAAGATTCAGAACCAACCCATTAGAGCCTTTTGATAAAGTGAATATCGGGATTAAATCCATCTTGGCTAGCCATGTCATACAATCGAAGAACTTGGCGAATGCTCTTGACCGTCACAACATCTGTAGTTGAGTATTCCTGTTTGCACAGCATGTTTGCACATCACAAACAAGGAGACAGGAGAGCATGATTTCGCTTTAATAGCGGCCTCCTTGAACTCAACCTCCAGCTCTACTTGGATGAGGTCTGCCTGGAGTTCCATGATTCAATTCATGCGCCTTTTTCTGCAGTTCACCTGAAATGAAGCAAAGATTGCATCATTCAGCTAGCAAGAAGTACTTGCTCTTGTGAGCTGGCAGGTTCTTCTTTAGTAGTTGCACTAAAATTGAGGAACATTAAGGTTGGCTGTCCGGCTCATGTAAGGTGCAACTATAATTTTCTTATCCTTTTGTGCAGTTCCACTAAAATAAAGTGCCATTGTGGTGACAGTGACGGCTCCATCTTGCAAAGGCTAATAAAATGTTGCACGAGATTACCAGCAGAACTTGACGGAGATTTTGGAAACTCCAATCACCATTTTGTGCAGTTCCACCAAAATTGAGAGATGTTGCCCACGTGACATTTTAGTTGAACTGCACAAGACACTCATTCCAAAAAAGTGTTTTCTGCAGTTCACCAAAAGGTCACAATAGCAACAAGGTGAAATGGATATCCCTATCTGCACAAAAAGATAGAAAGTAAACAGTTGCTGGTCAATAAGAATATACGAAACATATACAAAATGAAAAGAAGCATCTTAATTATGTTCATGGCAATCACGCAAGGACAATAGAAATTTTAAAACGTCAGCGATGCTTCATGTTACCAGAAGCATTACGATCAACAATGAGATTCCTCAAATATGGGATTACTTTAATGGTGGCATTGCTTGTTTACCAGACACAGTAAATCAACAGCAGCTAAAGAGTTGGTTTAAGGGCATGGGACCGTGGGGACACCAGGACACTCAGCAGCGTAAAGGAGCAACTTACTTATCATACTGGGGAAAACAGCAGGAGTGCCATTGTACTATGTGAGGGCAGCAAATCTAATCCTGGAGACCTTTTACTATGTGAGGGCAGCAAATCTAATCCTGGAGACCTTTTACTATGTGAGGGCAGCAAATCTAATCCTGAGACCTTTTACTATGTGAGGGCAGCAAATCTAATCCTGGAGACCTTTTACTATGTGATGGCAGCAAATCTAATCCTGGACATACTCTGTTGACTTGTCCACCAGCCGCCACTTTCTATCCTTTTTTCAACCAATAATAGATCTGTTCCTTATCCAGTTTGTACTGCGTTTTCCCATTATTTCCCTTTTCAACCAAGAGACCGGTTGGGTATCCGGTCTCTACTACTTTCACCATATTATTTCCTCTTTGAATCAAGTCCTAGATTCATGCTACAACTTTCCCCCCTTTCTTCGTTGTTTGAACAAAGCCCTAGATTCGAATGCATGAAGTAGCTTTACCTCTAATAATACTAAAAATTTAGGTGGCTTTGGAAGAGCTGATGGGAGTAGAAAAAGATGCACATGCAGACACGTGGGGAGCTGGGGCAGTAGAGCAAGGCCGCTTTCGAAGAACTTATACCTGAGGGTCGCCGGGATGTCGGCGGCGGCAGGTCGGATCTGCGGACAATACGGCAGGGAGGAAGAAGGGTCGGAGGACCTCCCGAGCCGGCCATGTGTCGGAGAGAACGGCACGGGCAGAGGATCGGGCCCCTCCGGCAGCTGTGGGTTTCCTCCCTCGGCGGCGATGACCGCGTGAACGATGCACCTTTTAGTCCTCTACACACACCGGCCGAAGGGATCCGACCGGATCTGTGACCAGCGGTGAGCAGAGAGAAAATGTCGCTACCGCTGTCTTGTTTATATCTGGAGAGGATGAGAGAATGAAGAGAGCAACCCTAGTAAAGCAAGCGCTCAGGCCCCTGCGTCCATATATAGTGGAGTGATTATCTTTTTCTCTCCACAACAAGCGTTTCAATTTGTGTACGTGGCATTAAAGAAAAGAAACTCTCTATTTAAGGTGACTACTGTACGACTCCTACTTACTACTAGTAGTACTACAGTATTGTTCACTTGTGCACCCCGCCCCTCCATTCATTGAACAACCCCACAGGTGAATAAACATACAGTAAGTACTGTATTTATATAGAACGAACAAGCTCGAACTGTTTTCGCGTAGTTAAAAGTTGAGGGCGGGGCTTTTCCCGGGCAGTACGCGCGGCAGTTTTCGGGTAGGGCCAGAAGACTATTTTAATTTTTTTTTAAACTTCAAGACGGCCACATAGCATGGAGCCGACCCCAACGATTTTAAGCTTACAGGCACGATACACGCTATCCTAGACTACTATACACATCAAACTGCCACACGAGCGTCCGGGCTGCGCTTGGCTCTTCGCCTCTTCGGGAAGTCGAACAATGATGGAATACTACTGCACTGGAGGAGTACTACAGTACGCTTCTGGCCATCTGACACCGATTGAACTGCTGCATGTCCACCGCGTGCGGGAGGGAGAGCGTGTAGCGAAAGCTTCTCCTAGTCTTGCCAGCCACCACGCTCATGGGCGAGGGAGGGACGCTCCTGCCTTTGCGTGTATGACAGGTGGGCCCTACAGGTGTGTGGCCAACCTGTCATACAGCCAAAGGCATGTGCAGTTAAGTCCGCGAGGGAGAGGATAATCAAACTTCTCGTTGATGTACGAGTTGACGCGACACATCAAAGCACTGCACTCGATATATTTCAATAATTTGCGTGTGTGACTCCCAGATGCAGAGGCCGGGGGTCATCATCCTCCTTTTCGAGAAAAAATAGACGCGTGTGTGAGAGGACGAGTGCGTGCGTGCACCTCTTCTCTTCCTGTATAACGTACTACTAAACTCAGAGTACAAGTTTTTGTGGGTGGCACGATGGTGCGTGCGAGAAGTCCCGAGAGATAGGTTTAATGCATTAATTGCAATGCATGCATGCATAAAGTACATGCATTGGTCAATTTTCTCTTAATACTTGCATGCAATGATTTAATGCACCTTGGAATCTGAACATGTGTTGGGGACAACCAAATTGAGCCTTATAAAATGGAAAAACTAAAATTTTGAGATAAGCCCTATAAAACCGGAAAGGAGGGAGTAGAAAAAGAAGTACTCCATCCGGGAATAGTGCCGCACTTCGAAACTAGAACCGTCAATAAATTTTGAGCTTGCGTCTCGTCACATTCCAAATTACTCCACGCTATATTGAATTGCAAACCTGTTCACACCGATCACAACCTAAACGGTTTCCCACTTAGGAGCGTATTAGTACTCGGTTATAAATACTAGTATGCCAAGATGACTGCACATTCCTCCTCAACTCCTCATCCACAAAAACAAACAAGTCATTCAGCATCCTTCCCTTGCGTCTGCCATGGCCAGCGTGAGTTCTGGGTCGAGAGATTGCCACCAGGGAGAGGCGAGCATGGAAGCGGAAGCACGAGAGATGTCCCGCCTCGCTGCAAGAGCAGCCGACATGTCCCGCCGCGCGGAAGTAGCAGCACAGAGGTCCCGCCGTGCCGCTGAAGCAGCACGGAGGTCCCGCCGCGCCGTCGATGCAGCAGACTGGTCCGGCCGCGCCGCGGAAGCAGCAGAGATGTCCCGCCGCGCCACGAATGCAGTAGAGATGTCCCGCCGCGCCGCGGCGGCCTGGGAAAATTTCTCGCGGGCACGCGACGACTGTTACAGGCGCATGCATGCGATCGTCCATAGCCAGACGGATCAGATCTCCCGCTCGGCGAGGTTGCAGGACGACATGATAGCCTCGTTTGAACAGGCTACCGGCGTCATCCGGCAACTAAGGGAGGGCAATGAGAGGCTCCGGGCCGAGCGCGACCTGCTGAGGGAGAAGATCGTCCGAAGTGCAGACCTGCAGGAGGAGACTAGTGCCTTGTTGAAGAAACTTATGGACGAGAATGACATGCTCCGCAACGAGCGCCAAAGGCTGGTGGAGGAATCCGTGGATGTTCTCAAGCAGCGTCTTGAGGACACGAAAGAGCTCATTGCCGCTTCGCCGCGGAGACTAGTTTCCTGGTTTCTTTTGATGTAATAATCGGTTTAGGATGTGGATTGTGTCGTCGGTTGTGAAATGTTGGGTTCTAGCGCGGATGTTTGGCCTTTGTTGGCCTCTTGGGATGTTGCGATTTCAATCTGGTAGCTTTTAGTCCTTCGTGTTAGGCTGGAGTTGTGCTGAACTTCTTGTGAATTGTGGTGGTTTTCAGTAATGAAAATCGGAAGGGGCAAGCCCTTCTTTGATCAAAAAAATTTAATCGTCCTTATATATTCATCAGTCTTGCTATAAGTCGCAGTAGATGCTATATAGGTCCGTCGGATCTTACATCAAGATCCGTGCTTTCAGATTTTCTTTTTCTCTCTTAAATCTCAGTCGAGTGAGACATAGCCACGCCATTAAACAGAGGCTCGGGCGCCATTAATGGAGACCTTGGGAGAGAGGTGGACGGCAGATGGAGGTCAAAGGGCTCTCCTCCCGATAAGCACGCGCAGGGGTCTGATCGCACGCCTCTCGTACTCAAATAGCTACCCTGCACGTCGCCTCCTAGCTAATAAAAAAGGGGACGCGTGGCGGCACGTAAATGGTACTAGTAAGTAGAACGCCCACGGTTTCAATAATACTTGTGTTTCCGATTGTAACGTGACAACACTTCTTCCAAAATGACTTTGTTGATTGTTAATGTGTGCGCCTTCGCAAATCGGACTGCAAATTTACCACAGCATGTTGGTGCCATGTCATGGCACCAAGCCAAGTTTCATTATTTTCATGCGTGTTTTGGATTTACAGGAATTAAAAAACTAAGTTTCTCAATGTTTCCAACCCAGCCACGACGCCCAGAATTTTGAATTTCATTCCCATTTCTTGCATGGAACCTAGAAATTTACCCGAGGACACACATGTGATTTTTCAACCAACTTTGGTGCACTGGAACATGTGCTTGTATTTCAAATTTGAATTATGCACACAAAGGTGACACGTTCCCTCCCAGAACCACGAGCCTTCTTGAGAGAAGCTCCGATTTGCAAGAAGCTTATACCAAAATTTGTTCCTATTCGGCCAATTTTTTTACCACGGCATGGTACTACCATGACATGACACCATGCCAAGTTTCATGATTTTAAAACCAAGTTTCTCAATGTTATCGACCGAGCCACGATGCCCAGATGTTTGAATTTTATTCTCATTTTTTGCATGGGACCTACTCCCTCCTTCCATCTATATAGGGCCTAATGTGTTTTTCAAGACAACCTTTGACTATTGACAAGATTAATAGCACATGAGATGTATACTATGCAAATTATATTATTGGAAGCTCCTTTGACATACAAAATTGAAGGTATGCTTTGTGTAAGTTGCATGTCATATATTATTGCTCTAACGTTTGGTCAAAGTTAGCCTCGAAAAACGCATTAGGACCTATATGCATGAGAGGAGTCGACTTCAAGAGAACGTGTTTGTTCGAGAGACACCGAGGAAGACTACTATATATCGATGGTGCATGTAGGCGGGAATTAAATTAAGGGATGGCCTTATTGGTTTCGGGGATATAGGGAAGAGTGAGAGGCGGGGGGGGGGGTAGCTAGAAGGAGATTGTTAAGTGTGAGTGTGTGTTTTACCCATCCAGGCGGAAGTTATGTGCACAAAAGAGGAGAACGATTCGATGTGGCGTTAGGATTGAGGGTAATTAACTACGTATGGAGACATAGAGACCTTGAACGTGCATGTGTGAGAGGTATACATGTATACGTGGGATGTGTGTGTGTGAGCGCGCATGATCGAGATAAAAGAAAGAAGACATAAGTCATAAGATCAACGACATGGGAGAGACGGATCGGTATGACAATATGCATGCGTGTGAGAATGCATGGAAGAACTCCCGACAATTGAGCATGTGTTTTTGTCTTTAAGAGATAGTGGCGTGGGCTGGAGCATGCATCTATGGCGAGCAGAGGGAGTGAGGCGCAACGATTGTGCAAAAGAGACCAACCTATAAATGCATATGTATGGAGAGACATATATAGTGTGGGTGATAGGAAGCAAGACTCCGTGCGAGAAAGAAATGTTGACAGAGAAACTACAGATAGATACAGAGATGGAGATGCTAGCTAGAGGGACATCCGCTAGTTTGGGTGTTGGAGATGACCGTCGGGTGGTTCAAAGGGTGAGGTTATATATGTGTGTGAGAGGGCACTTGACTGCATGTAGAGAGAAACATATGTAGTGTGTGTGATAGGAATTAAGAGTGAGGGCGAGAAAGAAGGTTGATGGAGAAACAGATAAATAGAAAGATAAAGATGCTAGCTAGTGTGCATTAGAGATAGGAGTCGAGTGGATCAGAAGGCTGGGTTATGTGTGTGGGTGTGAGAGAGATAGAGAGAGGGTGCGTGTGAGTCACATACAAACAGATATCAAAGAGAAATGAGATCCAGAGAGACGGAGTTTTGTGTCTGCGAGAGAGAAAGATATTTCACAACGGGAGTGATAGCTAGAGAGACATACGAGGGAACGCAAGATATCTCTAGGGAGAGAGGGTGTGTGTGAGCGACATACAAGAGAACAATGGAGAAATATGAGACCCTGGGAGACAGAATTGTGTTTGTGTGTGAGAAAGAGATATTGAAGAGGAAGAGTCGTAGGTTCTCATATCTAAGGAGCGAAAGACATCTCTGTATGAGGGGTGTGCGAGTGGCACACATGGGAATAGTAGAGAGAAATAAGACCCCGGCAGACAAAGTTTTGTGTTTGTGTGAGAGAAAGAGATTCCACATGGAGAATCATAGTTAGAGACACATGGCAGGGAGCGAGATATACTTAGAGAGAGATAGAGTGATGAAGGTCGAGGGAGAGAGTACCATCAGTGTGTTACGAAGATAAAAGATCATTGTCAACATACAGGTAGCACGAGAGATACCTGAGAGACGATGAACGCGTATAGGTCCAGAGAGATAGTCCTATATAAGCATGAGTGATAGCTATATGAGACGAATATCTGGATTAAAGGGGATTCAAATATTTAAACAGGAGATCACGACATCGATAATATCATAACGCAAATTGGTGTATCAAACATGCATATTCATTTGAATTTGGGCACACGTGTAATGTTATATAGTTTATCAATATTGGTGATCCATAAATTCTTCAATTACAAACAATGCATGGTTTATATGCAATTAATGTCTAAACGGGATTACACAATATGTTGCGTGTGTGAAACACATTATACATGTTTGAGAAGTAAAAAAACCCGCATGAAACACACATTAATTGGAGACAGTTAGCAAGGAATGCATACATTGGATTTCAACATAAAGTGGTTTCAAATATTTGAAAATACAAATTGATGGATACAACCTTATGAATCTGAGATCATGCCATTTGTAAACCATATTTATGTATAAATGGTGTTGTGCTTTTGAAAGTATATTGTAGCGACCAGACCTCAAATGGTCCAATCTCTGTGCTCCAGTGTCATCCCTAGATCAGTAATGCTGACACCGCACAGTACTTGAAAAATTTATAACTGAGTAGCAATCACACACTTATTACATCGGGTGTCTCAAAAGAGAACTTATTACAATAGATATGGCTTAAGGACAACTAATAACGATAACAACGGAAGGCTTGGAAGATAAGTGAGTCCATCAACTCCAACGGCATCACTGAGTATAGAACCACGACCTAAAAGGCACCTTACTCGTCGTCTGAAATGTCTGCAACATGAATGTTGCAGCCTGAAACGGGTCGGCGCATGGAATATGCTGGCAATGTAACACATAGAGGGCAATGAAGGAATAAGACTATACTATATGCATATTTGGCTAGTGGAAAGCTCTATGGTTACAGTTTTGCATAAAGCCAATTTTTTCCTACTACAAAGGAATAAATTTTATTTAACTATCATGGTGGTTGTTAAACATTGAGAGTGTAGACACGCTCTCAATCCCAATTAAACATCATCATTAAAAACCCAACAAATTAATTAAAGTAACATGATGAGATTCACATGATAATCCAAGTACTAGATGCTCAACATGTCCATAACCGGGGACACGGCTAACCATGATTAGTTTATACACTCTGCAGAGGTTTGTGCACTTTTCCCAACAAGACTAGATCTCCTCCGTTGGGATTCTCGCACTACATAGTGTTTGAGAAACGGATGACCGAGACATAGTCTTTCAGAAGCACTAGCACCTTATGAACGGGTAGACCGTACCAACCTACATCCCCTACATCTGCTAGTCTACCACTGTAAGAGTTCGCACGACTTAGTCAACTATTCTAGAGACCATAGTAGCTTGTGGCTGCACACAGAAGTTTCTAGTATGAAATAATCTCATGATCCCTTTGAGCCTGGGTGGCGGTCCAAAAGAAAAACAGGCAATCGCTGGAATACCCAGGTGCCTCAATCCACCCAGATGTGTATTTAAGTTGCCACCTTAGATAAACCATTGATTTAACAAACTCTCATCTGTCATGGATATCACTCACCCAATCCACGTCTACTCGCATAGCATGGAAAAATAAGCAAACGTAGAAGTAACTCCCAAAGGTTTGATAATAAACAGGTAATAGGTACTACCTCAACTACTTCCCAAACCCACAATTTAATTAGATCCTAATCATGCAATGTGTGACAATTGATCTAATGCAATAAAAACTAGGTAGTAGGAGGTATGACCAAAGTGTTACTTGCCTTGCTGATGATCCGGGAAACCTAGCGATTTGAAGTATCAAGTGGCGCACTCCGGATACTCTATCGCAAACAAACAAGCACATAATAAGTACTCAACTAATGCACAGGTAAAACTCAAATAAGGGATCTAACCAGAAAGTTCAACTTAAGAACTCCGGTTGGCAAAAAGAATCAAATTGAACGAAGCAACGAAAGACAAACGACAAAAGAAACAAGCTTCGTTTACTGTCCTGGATCTAGGTCAAATTTTACAGAGGTAAAAACTTGTTTGAGTTGGTTAAACAGAAAGAGGGTTTCGAGACGAAACTCCACGCGCTTGAATCGCCTGATTCCGATAAACGAGCGAAAAGTTATACTAGAAAGAAAATCGGATCAGGAATCGCGATCAGAAAAATCGTGGATTTAATCCAAGAAAAAGAAAAATGACGAATAGATTAACGAATGAACGCTCGTTAACTGGATCTAAAGGAAGAACGCGTTCGTTAAAACGAACGAACGAGCGAACGCTCGCTAATTAACTAAACCGGGAAAAAAACGTTCTAACAAAAAAACGGATTAAAAAACCGAAAAAATACCGACGGAAAAACCAAATGGTTTTCCTAAAAAAACGGCGGCGGCGGTCAACCTCGTCGGCAGCGGCGGCGGTGGTCAACCTCGTCGGTAGCGGCGGCGGCGCGGCGGCGACCGGCGGCGGCGGTGCGGGCCGCGGCGGCGCTAGGGTTGGGCGGCTCGGGCTGGGTCCTCGCCTTATAAAGGCTGGCCGGGCCGGGTGTCCTGGTCGGACACGGCCTGGTAGGTCGGTTCGATTTTCTTAAAAAATAATTACGCTCAGAGAAAAAAAACAAAAGGAATACTAAATGGACTCCAAAAATCCCGAAATAAATTTTCCTCGGCTTCTAAAATCAAGCCGCACAGGATGAACATTTATTTCGGGCCTAAATGCAATTTTGAAAAACGCGCATTTTACCTAAATTCAAATAAAATAGCAAATAAATCCAAATAAAAATCTTATTTCATTTTTTATTAAATCCTCAATATTTCTTTATTTTGGGAAAGTCATTTTATTCCCTCTCTCATATTTTTGTAGTAGAAATAATTGAAGATAAAATAAATAAAATCAAATGATCCTATTTTCAAAATTTGAGAAAACTCAAATATGAAAATAACGAAATCCCCAACTCTCTCCGAGGGTCCTTGAGTTGCGTGAAATTTCTAGGATCAACTCAAAATGCAATAAAATATCATATGCAATGATGATCTATTGTATAACATTCCAAATTGAAAATTTGGGATGTTACAAACCTACCCCCCTTAAGATGAATCTCACCCTTGAGATTTGGGTTGGCTAGAAAATAGGTGAGGGTGGTCCTTTAGCAGATCTTCCTCTCGCTCCCAGGTGGCTTCATCCTCCGTGTGGTGGCTCCACTAAACTTTGCAAAACTTAATAACCTTGCTGCGGGTGACTCGGCTGGCATACTCAAGTATCTTGACTGGTTTCTCCTCATAGGTCAAATCACTGTCCAACTGAATTGCTTCCAGCGGCACTGTGTCTCTCAGTGGTATATCAGCCATCTCTGCGTGGCACTTCTTCAACTGGGAAACGTGGAACACATTGTGAACTCCTGACAATCCTTCGGGCAATTCCAACTTATAGGCTACTTCTCCCATACGCTCCAAAACCTTGTATGATCCTACAAAACGTGACGCTAACTTTCCCTTAACTCCAAAATGCTTAACTCCTCGAAGTGGAGATACTCGAAGATAAACTCGGTCTCCGACTTCGCAAACTGTCTCCTTGCATTTAGAATCTGCCTAGCTCTTCTGCCTGGACTGGGCTACCTTGAGCCTATCGCGAATCAATTTCACATTCTGTTCAGACTCCTTAATCAGATCCGGTCCAAACAACTGACGGTCTCCAACTTCATCCCATTCTGCACCTTCTTCCATACAAAGCTTCAAAAGGGGCCATCTTCAGACTGGATTGATAACTGTTGTTGTAAGAGAACTCTGTGTATGGCAAATTCTCGTCCCAACTAGATTCGTAATCTAGCGCACAAGCTCTCATCATATCCTCCAAAATCTGATTGACTCTCTCGGTCTGTCCATCTGTCTGTGGATGGAAGGTTGTACTAAACTCTAGCCTGGTACCCAAAGTTTCATGCAACTGATTCCAAAACTTTGAGGTAAACTGGATTCCTCTATCTGATACAATACTCCTTGGAACTCCATGCATACATACGATCATGGTCGTGTATATCTTTGCTAACTTGGCACTGGTATAGGTAGTCTTCACTGGGATGAAATGAGCTACCTTTGTCAAATGATCGACTACAACCCATATCGAGTCATACCTTGAACGAGTTCTGGGCAATCCTGTGATAAAATCCATGCCTAACTTATCCCACTTCCATTCGGGTATTGGCAATGGCTATAGCAATCCGGCTGGCTTCTGATGCTCTGCCTTTACTCTCTGACATACATCACAAACTGCTACATACTCCGCAATATCCTTCTTCATTTTGGTCCACCAGAAAATATCCTTCAAATCCAAATACATCTTGGTATTTCCTGGGTGAATCAAATATGGTGAATCATGGGCCTCTTGCAAAATTAACTTCCTGATCTCTGGGTCAATAGGCACATAAACACGGTCTTCAAACCATAAGGTATCGTGCTCCTCACAAAATCCTTTGGCTTTCCCTTTGCTTATTTTCTCCTTAATAGAAGCAATCTCCTTGTCAGTCCTTTGAGCTTCTCTGATCTTATCCATCAAAGTAGACTGAATCTCTAATGCTGCTACATAGCCTCTCGGAACTATCTCCAAACATAGCTCACGAAGATTTTCGGCTAACTCCCTTGGTAAATCTCCCGCCATTAAGGTGTTGACATGGCTTTTACGGCTCAACGCATCAGCTACTACGTTAGCCTTTCCGAGGTGATAATGCAATCTCATATCATAATCCTTGATGAGCTCCAACCATCTCCTTTGCCTGAGATTCAACTCCTTCTGCGAGAAAATATACTTCAAACTCTTGTGGTCCGTGTACACTTCGCAATGGTTTCCAATGAGAATGTGTCTCCAAGTCTTCAATGCATGCACTACGGCTGCTAACTCCAAATCATGTGTGGCATAATTTAACTCATGAGGCTTAAGCTGTCATGAGGCATATGAAACAACTCTTCCTTCCTGCATAAGCACTGCTCCAAGTCCTCGACGTGAAGCGTCGCAATACACCTCATAATCCTTGGTCTGATCTGGCAAAATCAACACTGGTGATGTAACCAAACGTTTCTTCATCTCCTGGAAACTGGCCTCACATTCCTCGGTCCACATGAACTTGGTATCCTTCTTCAACAACTCCGTCATAGGCTTAGCAATCTTCGAGAAATTTTCAATGAATCTCCGGTAGTATCCTGCAAGTCCAAGAAAACTCCGGATCTCTCCAACTGTTGTTGGCGCTTCCCAATTTGTCACAGTGTCAACCTTAGTGGGATCTACTGCTATACCTTCTCCAGATATAATGTGTCCGAGAAATCCAACTTCCTTCAACCAAAACTCAGATTTGCTAAACTTGGCATACAACTGATGTTCTCCGAGCTTACCAAGTACCAAACGCAAATGCTCCTTATGCTCCTCTTCATTCTTTGAGTAAACCAGGATATCATCTATGAACACTACAACGAACTTATCCAAAAACTCCATAAACACTTTGTTCATCATGTTCATAAAATATGCAGGTGCGTTAGTCAGACCAAATGACATAACGGTATACTCATACAGCCCATACCTGGGGGTAAAAGCCGTCTTAGGTATATCCTGTTCTCGAATCTTCAACTAATGGTACCCTGATCGCAGATCGATCTTCGAAAATACCTTAGCTCCTTGCAATCAATCAAACAGGTCATTGATCATCGGTAGTGGGTACTTGTTCTTGATGGTTACTTCATTCAATCCTTGATAATCAACAACCATCCTTAACGATCCATCCTTCTTCTCCACTAGAAGTACTGGTGATCCCCAAGGCGAAGAACTTGGGCGAATATAACCTTTATCCAGTAACTCCTTAATCTGCTTCTTAATCTCCACCAAATCCTTTGCGGGCATCCTATATGGTCTCTTAGATATTGGCCCTGTGCCTGGCAAAAGCTCAATCAAAAAATCAATGTCTCTATCCAGTGGCATGCCTGGCAACTCCTCTGGAAATACATCAGGGAAATCCTTCACTACTGGTACTTCCTCCTGCACAACTCCTATTAAGCAATTTACTTGAGTCCTTTTTGGCACATGCCGGGATACAAACTTGATCCTTCTCCCTTCTGGGGTGGTAAGAAAAATTGACTTACTGGCACATTCAATGTTCCCTTCATACTTCGACAACCAATCCATGCCTAATATCACATCCAATCCTTGAGATTCCAATACTATTAGGTCTGAGGGAAATACATAGTTACCAATCCTCAATGGTAACCGATCACACCATAGACTAGCCATATACTCTGCTCCAGGCGAGGTTACTAACATGGGTGACCTAAGGGCTTGGGTTGGCAGTTTATACTTATCCACAAATCCCCTTGATATGTATGAATGCGATGCACTAGTATCGAAAAGAACGAGTGCAGTAAATGACTTAACCAAAAACTTACCTATTACTACATCGGGCTGGGCTTCAACCTCCTCCACGTTAACGTGGTTCACCTGTCCCCTGTTGAAAGGGTTTGGCTTCTTCCCCGAGCTTCCATTGCCATTTCCATTCTGAGATTCAGGACATTCATTGGCATAATGTCCTGTCTTCTGGCACTTAAAGCAAGTGACTTGGCTCGGGTCTCTCTTGGCTGGGGTTGATGGGTTTGTGCGGTTCTGGCCGTTGCTTCCTCCATTCCCATTACCATTCTTGGTGCCATTGTGGTTGTGCGAGTTACCTCCTCCATGGGTATGCTGAAAATGTCCTCCCGGTCTAGGGGTAAAACGTTGCTTCTGCTGAGCCCCTGAATTGTACTTTCCTTGTCCATATTTCCTCTTGCGATTCTCAATATGTTGTTGCTTCCCTTCAATCATAAGAGCACGATCTACCAACTCATGGTAGTTGTTGAAGGTTGCTACCATCAACTGCATGCTCAACTCATCATTCAGTCCTTCCAGAAACTTCTCCTGGTTAGCTGCATCTGTGGCAACATCATTTGGGGCATAACGTGCTAACTTACTAAAGTCCTACACATACTGGCCAACTATCCGTCCTCCTTGGCGCAAGTTGTGGAACTCTCGCTTCTTCATGGCCATAGCTCCTACTGAAACATGGGCAGTATGGAAAGCCTGATGGAACTGGTCCAATGTGATAGTATCGATAGGGAAAGTGGCGGTGAAATTCTCCCACCATGATGATGCGGGTCCTTCAAGCTTATGTGCGGCAAACTTCACCTTTTCCGCATCTGTGCATCCTGCCGTGGTCAACTCCCTTGCTGTCTTGCGGAGCCAGTCATCCGCTACTATCGGCTCGGTGCTACTGGAAAACACCGGCGGATTCAACCTAAGAAAACAGGCTAAGTGATCAACAGGTGGTGGTGGTGGTGGGTTGTTGTTGTTTTTCCCTTGATTCTGATTCTGGACTAGCAACTGCATCAATGTGTTCTGCTGCTGGATCAACTGGGTGAGCTCCGATGGGAAGGTAAATCTGGGGTCACATCTCGGAGGCATCTGAGGGTTTAGAAAAGATGAGATTTAAGAATAGAGAGGGGTCTAGAGAGAAAACACTACCCATATGCACATGAGGCAAAAGCAAACGATTCACTTCCTTCAATTAAACAAGGGCATACAATCGATCTAACTATCGCAAAAGTGCTTGGACTACTATATTTACATGGTGGACTACTACTACTAATGAGGTGGTCTACTAGAAATATTCTTCGGTTGCAGACTCCATGATATATGCTCTAGCTTCATCAACATAGTCATCATCGCTATCATCTGGATCCGAGTCGGTGTCGTCGATGATGATGTAGTCTTCCGGGCGAATCTCCTTGGGTTCTTTGTCTTCTTCTACTGGTGTAGGGCCTCCCATAAATATTCCAATCTTCTTGATCAGATCGTCATTCTTCTCCACTAATACTTCGATTTCCTTTTCATAATCTTCACGTGTAGCCTTGAGTTCTTCCTCCAGTTCCTTGATTCTTGTCCTCGCCTTCTTTAGATCTATCATGTCGGCGCACATCTGGTTCTCCTAACGTCGAATGTGCTGGTTTAACTCCTGGATAAAAGCTGCAATTGATCTATCTCCTTTCTGGTGCTGATCATCTCCCAGTGCTCATCTCAGCGCCCACAAATCTGGTAGATAGTATCCTTGAGATCATTGCGGTAAACTTCTCCAATGCGTCCCATGGCGATGTGAGCTGCCATGCTCTTTCCTAGACTCCAGGTTGGTGCACCAAAGGAAAACTCTATGGGCTCAGTGACTGGCATGAACGTCCTTCCGAGAACTTGAACTTGAATCATCTAGCGCTCTTCTTCAGGTGAAGTGGCGTTCCGGTGAAGCTTGGTACTACTATGTTCAGATACTTAGTGACTTCCTTCAAGTGGCATCCAAAGTGTGTATCTTCATCCGAATGTGTGAATTTGTTCCTTGCATCCGCCATCCTAAAAGAGTAGAAAAGATGAGGAGTCAGAATGAGGAGAGTGAGTAGTGATCTAGGGCTTTAGCTTAGTGGTCGTGTCCTACAGTCAGCGTGTGCTCTGATACCATCTTGTAGCGACTAGACCTTAAACGGTCCAATCTCTGTGCTCTGATGTCATCCCTAGATCAGTAATGCTGACACCACACAGTACTTGAAGGATTTATAACAGAGTAGCAATCACACACTTATTACATCGGGTGTCTCAAAAGAGAACTTATTACAATAGATATGGCTTAAGGCCAACTAATAACGATAACAGCGGAAGGCTTGGAAGATAAGTGAGTTCATCAACTCCAACGAAATCACTGAGTATAGAACCATGACCTAAAAGGCACCTTACTCATCGTCTGAAAAGTCTGCAACATGAACGTTGTAGCCTGAAACGGGTCAGCACATGGAATATGCTGGCAATGTAACACATAGAGAGCAATGAAGGAATAAGACTATACTATATGCATATTTGGCTGGTGGAAAGCTCTATGGTTACAGTTTTGCATAAAGCCAATTTTTCCCTACTACAAAGGAATAAATTTTATTTAACTATCATGGTGGTTGTTAAACATTGAGAGTGTATACACGCTCTCAATCCCAATTAAACATCATCATTAAAAACCCACCAAATTAATTAAAGTAACATGATGAGATTCACATGATAATCCAAGTACTAGATGCTCAAGATGTCCATAACCGGGGACACGGCTAACCATGATTAGTTTATACACTCTGCAGAGGTTTGTGCACTTTTCCCAACAAGACTAGATCTCCTCCGTTGGGATTCTCGCACTACATAGTGTTTGAGAAACGGATGACCGAGACATAGTCTTTCAGAAGCGCTAGCACCTTATGAACGGGTAGACCGTACCAACCTACATCCCCTACATCTGCTAGTCTACCACTGTAAGAGTTCGCATGACTTACTCAACTATGCTAGATCCCATAGTAGCTTGTGGCTACACACGGAAGTTTCTAGTATGAAATAATCTCATGATCCCTTTGAGCCTGGGTGGCGGTCCAAAAGAAAAACAGGCAATCGCTGGAATACCCAGGTGCCTCAATCCACCCAGATGTGTATTTAAGTTGCCACCTTAGATAAACCATTGATTTAACAAACTCTCATCTGTCATGGATATCACTCATCCAATCCACGTCTACTAGCATAGCATAGCAAAATAAGCAAACGTAGAAGTAACTCCCAAAGGTTTGATAATAAACAGGTAATAGGTACTACCTCAACTACTTCCCAAACCCACAATTTAATTAGATCCTAATCATGCAATGTGTGAGGATTGATCTAATGCAATAAAAACTGGGTAGTAGGAGGTATGATCAAAGTGTTACTTGACTTGCTGACGATCCGGGAAATCTAGCGATTCGAAGTAGCAAGCGGCGCACTCCGGATACTCTATCGCAAACAAACAAGCACACAATAAGTACTCAACTAATGCACAGGTAGAACTCAAATAAGGGATCTAACCAGAAAGTTCAACTTAAGAACTCCGGTTGGCAAAAAGAATCAAATTAAACGAAGCAACGAAAGACAAACGACAAAAGAAACAAGCTTTGTTTACTATTCTGGATCAAGGTCACATTTTACAGAGGCAAAAACTTGTTTGAGTTGGTTAAACAGAAAGAGGGTTTCGAGACGAAACTCTAGGCACTTGAATCGCCTGATTCCGATAAACGAGCGAAAAGTTATACTAGAACGAAAATCGGATCAGGAATCGCGATCAGAAAAATCGTGGATTTAATCCGGGAAAAAGAAAAACGACAAACAGATTAACGAATGAACGTTCGTTAACTGGACCTAAACGAAGAACGCGTTCGTTAAAACGAACGAACGAGCGAACGCTCACTAATTAACTAAACCGGAAAAAACGGATCTGACAAAAAAACGGATCTAAAAAAAACAAAAAAAACGATGGAAAAACCGAACGGTTTTCCTAAAAAAACGGCGGAGGCGGTCAACCTCGTCGGCGGCGAACTCCGGCGGCGGCGGCTCCGGCGGCGGCGGCGGCGGCGAGCGGCGGCAGTGGCGGCGGCGGCGAGCTGCGGCGGCGCTAGGGTTGGGCGGCTCTGGCGGCTAGGGTTGGGAGCCTCGGGCTGGGTCCTCGCCTTATAAAGGCCGGCCGGGCCGGGTGTCCTGGTCGGACACGGCCCGGTAGGTCGGTTCGACTTTTTTTAAATAATTACGCTGAGAGAAAGAAACAAAAGGAATACTAAACGGACTCCAAAAATCCCGAAATAAATTTTCCTCGGCTTCTAAAATCAAGCCGCACAGGATGAACATTTATTTCGGGCCTAAATGCAATTTTGAAAAACGCGCATTTTACCTAAATTCAAATAAAATAGCAAATAAATCCAAATAAAAATCTTATTTCATTTTTTATTAAATCCTCAATATTTCTTTATTTTGGGAAAGTCATTTTATTCCCTCTCTCATATTTTTGTAGTAGAAATAATTGAAGATAAAATAAATAAAATCAAATGATCCTATTTTCAAAATTTGAGAAAACTCAAATATGAAAATAACGAAATCCCCAACTCTCTCCGAGGGTCCTTGAGTTGCGTGAAATTTCTAGGATCAACTCAAAATGCAATAAAATATGATATGCAATGATGATCTATTGTATAACATTCCAAATTGAAAATTTAGGATGTCACATATATATTAAAAAATGATGTATATAGAATGTAATTCCAATTGAAAATGGATCCCGCCCGAAAAAAATAGAATACAAACGGGATTCGAATTGAGTTGGCACGGTAAACGTGCACTCTGCAAAATTTGAACGAAGCGGGGAAAGTCGCAGTAACCGCCCGAAACCAAAATCTGTGAGATGGAAATCACTGCTGCCTATCCCTGCCACGCAAAGCCTATATGATGGATTTCTATAGGTTTGATAGGGGTAGGTTTGTAATTTCACCCAAACGTGACGTAACCGCGTCTCACCCGGATTCATACACGGTGGGCGCCAAAACACAGTGTGTCCTCAGCCGAAATCGACTCCCTCCCCGATTCATATTCATACACGGTGGGCGCCCAAAACAAACTCTCGTCAGCAAATATTCGGTGTATGCGAGATTACCGTCCTATCCCCAACCGACTAGTGTTGTTGTGCTGTAGTAGAAATTTGAAACGGGGGCTAAGTTTGTAAATTTCCTTGCATTTGAGACAAGCGCACCCTGAATACATGGTTCCCCCTTCCTCTCTACCTCCCTTTTCCCCATTCGTACTCTGTGGGCGCCAAAACACCCTCTCCACCCCACCCTCCTCCGTCCGCCTCCGTCCGCCACCCCATCCACCGCCGTCCTCCTCCACCATGTCGGAGCTGATACCCCGATGCCGCCGTCCATTACAAGAGATCGACCTCTCTCATCCACGGCTTCGGACCGGGATCCTTGCATCCCGTCCTCTCGCTTTAACCCTGCCGTCGTCCACCTTGTCGGCGCCGCTCCTACGACCATCTCGTCCACCGCGCCCCGCCGCCACCGTCTACCCTCCTAGATCTGCTTCCACGCCGCCGATAGCCATCGCTACCGCAGCACTGTCAAATTCTCAGCATATGCGTACACGGTGCCGCACCAGAGGCGGTACTCTTTCGTATCTGCTCAACTTATTTATCGCAGCAAGAAAATAGATCACCATAGCTTTACTGTGATTTCTTGTCTTGGTTGCGAAGTTGCCTTTGTCCGGTTTGCACCTTCAGATCCGCCATGGCACGCTCAACACCATACTCGCAATGCTTATGGTTTTCCCCTTTTATATTCCACACTAGTTAAATCACAGTAGACTAAATTTCAAAATTGGGTTAGTCGATTTTTCAGAGCTCGTCGGAGTTCGCCGGTGCGATCGAAGGGGCTTGGGTGGTTGTGGGGCCTTGCCAAATGAAGAAAACTCGACGCGGGTGGGGGTTGGGGTGGGGGTGGCGGAGGAACACAGGCGGTGGGGGACGGTGGTCCGGCCGGCGGCCCGTGCGGTGTTCTGTATGGGAAGAATCAGAGACGAGGAAGAAGAAGGGTTAGGAGACATAGGATCTTCATCCAACCGCCTGAAATGGTCGAGAGACAACTAGGAGTTGCATTCTTAATGCGCTCTGGTTCATCATGTGTGGGCACTGCGCAACCAACATTTTATTATTCAAAATCTGCTTGCTCTTCTTTACCATGTTCCTCTTCCGTTCTTCTTTAATATGTACTCTCTCCATTCCTAAATACAAGTCTTTGTATAGATTCCACCATGGACTACATATGGAGCAAAATGAGTGAATCTACACTCTAAAATGTACCCGGATACATCTGTATGTGATCCATAGTGGAAATCTCTACCAAGACTTATATTTTGGAACGAAGGGAGTATGATAGTAGTACAGTATGTTCCTTGTACTGAAGATGAGCAGGGATATTTGCAGTGTAGATGTCTATACGGTCGGTTGTGATGGACACTTTGAGCCTCTTTGATTCATAGGATCTTGTAAACATAGGAATAGGATTTGTAGTGGCCTGCCCACTTGAATCCTATAAGAATAGCAAGGAAATGCGGGGAGCTGTGTCGCCTTTGAGAGTTACATTGATATTAACAGTACCGCACCTTCACTTGAAGAGAGTTGTTATCCGAAGCCTTTCTAGCCGTACCGGCAATACTAGCACATATATTCCAGCAAGTTCCACTTTGCTGATTTTACTCTGATGCTTAAGGTTTTCCCATTATATATACACTATGATCTGTGTAGCTGCTTTGTGTCGCACTAGCAACAGTCCACTCTTGAAGCTAAACACTGCAATAACTTACAAAATTGGCACCAAGGCATTGAGTGCCATTCTGGATGCAATGAAACTCATACGCTCCCCACCTGTTGATTCTTGTTCAAAATATGGTCCTAATGACTATTCTAACCTCGAGGAGTCAAAGGCACATGGACTGTCCTGTTCACCCATCAAGGTGCCTGTTCTAATTTGGCAATGTTTTATTGATTGCGGGTATCTTGCATATGTTGTCTTGCATTTCTTCTACTTTGTTGCACCGCCATCTGCTTAGTTTACTCATCATATATGTCGAGATGCCATGCCCATCCATTATCAATACATATTCCATCTGTCATCATACCATGTTTTTCCACTCAAATTCTGTTCTTGTGCATCAGACATCAAAAAGGAAGAGGGTGATTGCCGAACCTGAAGGAGCACCAGCAAAGTCCTTGAAAAACGTGGTGGTGGCAGAGAAATCAGACAGCACCCCACTTATATTGGATGTACAACCAGTGACACAAAACATAGGACCGACTCCAGTAGACTGTACCCATACTTCACTGGCCACACCACTAGCCCCACCACACAGGACCTGCACTCCAGCAAAAGGTATACCGATTTCATTTGCCATAGCACTAGTTGTACCATAGAAAAATCCCACTCCAGCAAAAAGTACAGCAAGTCCACTGGCCGAAGACCTATCCCAACTGCAGAGATGGCCAATTCCTGCAGATTGGAACCCCATCCCATTTATTCCCAGTTTAAAAGACAATGCTTTCAATGTTGTTAGGGACTACGTGCATATATTCCCATCATGGGAAGATTATTGTGAAGACAAACGCCATTTTCACATCTTCCTGTCCAACTTACATGTAAGTGCTATTATTCATGGTTATTATTTTCCTGTTTTCTGCTGATTGAACACATGAATGATTTACATTACATTGTTGTAACTAGGCGAGGGTCAATTTGGATAGTCATGACGAGCAAAGCTTGCTTGTGCTTTTCAAGGAAGCATTGCAGCAGTATCGGTGTTACCTGAGGAAATCACACTTCGATGGCAAGTCTATAGACGAATTTCCGGTGAATTCTCCTGTGCTAAATTTAGAAGACGTTGAATGGAAAAACCTTTTTATGCACTGGTCTCGTTCCCAGGATGAGGTACTGTCTATGAAATCACATGACAATTTGAACTTCTACTTTTCCGCATGTGCCTTACGGATCTTTTTTGCAGGAAATCTGCTCGAAGAAGAATTCTGGTTTGACAAGAACGATAGGATATCGCAAATATGATGCCCGTTGCTTTGCTCTTGTTAGTACCTGTTGTCATGTATCACTATACTTGCATAAATACCTGGTTCATTATGTGACAGCAGTATGCATGATAGCTTGCTTATCAATTGTTCGCTCCAAATTATCTGATCTGTATGAATGGTTACATTAGTGTAGAATATATACAATGCCAATGTTTTTTTAGCTCTGCATTGTTCTTGTAAGTACATGTTGTCCTTTATTAGTGTACTTATAATGACAGGTAGTTGTTCATGTACCATCACTCTGCAGCTTATTTTCCTTTGCCCTCCATTTTCTACACATCAGATCTATATTTACTCTTACCATAAGGTTGGTACTGAAGAAGTTTAGCTGTGCATTGCTCTTGGATGTACCTTTTGCCTGTATCGCTGCACTTACATTTATAGCTACTTGGTTATGTAGCATCACTCTTCATCTTATCTTAAATATTCTCCATTTTTTCGTATATTATCACATCTATATTTACTCTTAACAAAATGTAGAATAAAGGCAATGCTTTTGAAGAAGATTCTGTGGTAAACTTCTTGAATTGCCCCCCCCCCATCAACATGGACAAGGCCTTTATAGAGCGTGTCTTCACCAATAATGTAAGTTTGTCCATCTCAAGCCTTCAAACTTTGTTGTATATATTTGGTTAGGCATGACTGCAACAGCTGTTTATTTTTGGTGTTTGCATCAAATTGCTTGTTTAAAGTTTATTATGTAGTTCATAAACAAAAGTTTATCCTTTCTCAATTTTAGTTTTCAGTTGTACAACCAACTTCCTTCTTCATACCATGTAAATTAAACTATACAGAGCAAGTGATCTTCTTTTGCACTGCATGTATGCTTCTGTTCTTCATCCGTAATCCAGTGGTGTGGTGAACCTACCCACTACAGCACAATGTCATATTCTGCAATGTCTTAACTATGAACAATGTCATATTATTCTACTACTATTTAAACCATCTCTTTATTTGCCAATCTGAAATGGTATAAATTGACAGCACAGTAACCATTGATACTTATGAGTTCTTGATCTATAATCCAGTGGTGTCGTGAAGCTGCCAACTCCTTCACAATGTCATTTCCTACCATGTCTTGACCTGAACAATACCATATTGTGTTAATGCAAATTTAAACTGTGTCACTTTATTCGTCAGTAAGAAATGTGATGAATTGTTAGCACTGATACTTTTATGTGCAAAACTTGTCATCTGTCTGCTTGTTTATCTTTCAGAGTGAGGAAGATATAAGTGTTGAACAAGCGCAGTCTCATCATCTTGCTCAGCTGCTTGTGTTGCAGCTCCCCAGCAGGGCTAACCTTTCTTGAACTCTATTGAAGTGCTGTCGGTTTTGTATATTATTTTGTCGGCATGTTTATTTGCACTGGTGGCGATCTTTGATGCCCAGTGTATGTAATCTGCTGTCTGCTTGTGCTTTATTATCATAGTGGCGAACTTTGATGCCCAGTGGATGTAATATGCCGTAATTTCTTTATTGTATAGTATAGGTTTTTTCTTATTCACGATACTTCAATTATTTTACTGTATATATATCCTGTCTTCGCATTAAACCGGCCAAACCGTAAAATTATGGTACATAATCGGGCTGTCATGCAATCACGATGTAGGTTGGGCCTGAAACATGTCGATCAGCTCATGGGCCGGCAGCAGCCCGAAATGAACCCCGGCCCATGATTGTGCAAATCAAATCACGGGCTTTTAATAGGCCAAAAAATTGTCTCATTCCTTGTTTGGCCCAATCAGATATCGGCTGCGAGCAGGCCGGATGCAAACCGGGTCGTAGTTAGGCCCAACTATATGACGGGCTTTTAACAGGCTGAAATTAATATAGGGCTGAAATGTTAAACGGGCCCTTAACAGGCCAAAACTAATATCAGGCCGAATTACTAAGTGGGCCTTTAGCAAGTGGGCCCAAAAGCATAGTGTCCAGTTGATGGGCCGAATCTGATATGGGCCATAATTAGGCCCAAAACCTCTTAAAGGGCCAGACCTGATCTGGGCCGTAATTTGGCCCAGAACATGGTAGGCTTTTAACGGGCCGGATCACATATGGGCCACTATTAGGCCCGAAGCGTGGCAGGCCATTAATAGACCGGATCAAATATGGGTCGGCATTTGGCCCAAAACATGGCAGCCAGTTAACGGGCTGGCCTACTAGGGTCCTCAAAATCTTGTGGGCCTACAGCTGGGTCGGCCCATTAATGTTGGCGAAATCTCGTGGGCCTTTAGCTGGACCGGCCCATTATGATCCGCAAGAATTTTGTGGGCCTTTACCTGGGCCGGCCTATTATGGCACACGAAAATCTTGTGGGCCTTTACCTGGGTCGGCCCATTATGGCCCACGAAATCTTGTGGGCCTTTAGCTGGGCCAGCCCATTATGGTCTGCAAAATCTCGTGGGCCTTTAGCTGGGCCGGCCCATTATGGTCTGCAAAATCTTGTGGGCCTTTAGTTGGGCCGGCCCATTTAAACTTATTGGGTCGTGCCACGTGTCGACGTATCATAGGCGCATTCTGTCCAGTGAGTGGATGACATCTGTCCCGACGATGAGCCGACACGTGTTTCCTCTAGCCAATGATGATTTTACACGTGGAAAATACCCATTGGTCGGGGCTGTTAACGGGTTATCGGATCCAAAACCCAACCCGATAGCTTAACGGTGTTCCATTATGGTGGATGCCACGTGTCGGTCACCCTTGACGAAAGCACTTCTATGACGCGCGATTTATCGTATGGAAGTGGAAACTTCCGTGATGATAATTTTGGTAATGTCATGGAACACTTCTACGACAGCACAGGTATGACTATCTTGATTCTGTCATAAATTTGTCATGGATGTACATGCATGACAAAAAAAGCGACCTACTATGACAAACACGTATCATCACGGAAGTGTATTTTTTTGTAGTGCATAGAGTTCCAAAGGTCACCCTCTTGATCGACTTCCATGCCATATTATAGGTCACTTGGGGACTTCCTGCTCAATGAGCATAGCTATTCTTACCCTCTTGATCGCCCTCCATGCCATTGGTCGCTTGGGGGCTTCCTACTCAATGAGTATAACTTTCATACCCACTTGACCGGTTTCCATGCCATAACTATGTTAAACCTGCCTGTTTGCAACTTGCTACTCTGCCAGTTTCCCCTCCGTACTCTTAGCAGTCAATCTTTTAAATAAGATCCTGAAGTCGTTAAGGTTAAAATAACGGCTTATGTCACGAGAGAGCCGGCTTACAGAGAGCTAGGATAAACTCAACGGACTGTTGTAGTCTCTCCGCTATGTGGCCTGTTCATACTCTTAACAGTCAATCTTTTCAGTAAGACCCTGAACTCGTTAAGGTTAAACAACGGATTTATGTCACGTGAGAGCCAGCTTACGGGATGAAAGGCTATCATGGCAAGCTTCTTTGAAGAAAAAAATTGTGTGTTTTTTCAAAAACCAATCTATTTTTGTCGTGCCTTGCAGGTCGCCTTAACCAAAATTTTGAGTTATACACTCTTTATTTCTGTTTTGCAGAAACTTTTATAGATGAGAAGTTGTCGGGTCATATAGATCTGGGTTATATTGCTCCATGTTGAGTTTTATGAGGCTATAAGCTGCCAAAAAGGATCTTTTCAAAGATTGGATATGACTATAAGTCACCCTGGATTGTTCGGTTATTTAACTCGCCCATCGTGACTGTAAGTCGCCATTACAAGACATTGATGGATCTCTTATAGATTATATATCAAGCTTTCAAGAAAGTTTAGCAATATTGAAAGACCAGCTGTGCATATATAGGACGAACTAAAAGAGATTAAAGCCACTGCAGCGCAGTTGGCCAAACATGCATGAAGGCATGACATGACAGATAAATTGTTTTTAGCTAGACTATCTCAAGGCTACAGCTGAGCCCAACAAGTTTTCACTCAAGTGTTTTTGGAGTTACATCACTCTATTGAGCCCGCCTCTGTGCTGTCCGGGTTAGACCCCGCCGGGTTACTGTCATCATGGCGCCTTGAGGTAGAAGCCTCCGGGTGATCCCGTGCCGGTTCTTCGTTGTCTACCATATGGAGATCACCCGATGTCCAGTCGATGCTGGTTAACGCCTCAAAGGTTGCCTCATCATTAAGAATAATACAAGGGTCAATATCAGGAGCAAAGATATGCTTACACCTTTGAGGGGTTAAGTCCACAATCTCATGCATTGGTGGATTAATACGAGCATTGTCGCTATCGTAAGTTGGCTGGTACTTGGTCAAACTCAGCTCCTGTGCAAGTTTACACGCCAAGGGCTGAATCTCTTTGACACATTTAGTGAAGTCAGCCTCTTCAAAGATAGACCCGTCATCGTTGAAATCCGAACACCTAGCAGCCATCTCTTCCAGGTCTAAATCTGATTGCCAAGCTTTGGCCCGGCTTAGGGTAACAATGGCTCAGGCATGGGCGGCTGATAATTTGAGCTCTTCAATTTGCCCTGGCACCATGGACAAATGATCCAGCACAGTCTTGATGAGGATTGGAGGCTTTTTTCCATTTGAGACGGCCACAAGGATGCGCAGAGTGCTAGTATATAACTACTCACCCAATGAATAAACCGCCTTCAACTTCAACAACATGTTTTGACCAAGGCTTGCACTTCTCGCACCTGTTCAGAATTTTGCACATGAGTCACCAGGCAGGTTAGACATCATATCTTCTGAGTCGTCGAGCGGGTTAAAGAACTTTAAAGCAGAAAATGAGTTGAATGTTACACTTACCAAAGATGGCGGCTGCCATTTGAGAGATGTGCTGTTTTAAGCCGGCCAGTTCCTCAATAACCGGCTTCAGCTCCTTTTCTGCATCTTCTGCTCTTTTCAACAGTGAAGCTTTTTTAGTATCCCAGGCTGCTCTTTTAGCATTAAAACATGTCTGGATCTTCTCCACTTGCTCCTATGAAGCCTTCAACTTTGACTCAGCCTTGAGGGTCTCAGCTTGCTGAAGTTCTATATTTTTCTTCAAGTCGCCAAGTTGTGACTCCTGCAGGCTTAATGTCTCCTACAAACAAAGAATTGAAACAATGGGTACAAGATCAATATATTGAGAAGCTTTGTTAAAAACAATTCAAGTCCCAAGCACATTGCAAGCAATATACTTGGCACTTGGGGGCTAATGTAGGTCATTTCAATTTATCTTATGACCCGGCTCAAAGATAAGCCGGCCCTTGGGGGCAGCATATTTGGTTCTCACAAGTCATTGCAAGACTCGGCTCATCTTTGCAAGATAAGCCGGTCCTTGGGGGCTACACATGATTCTTTACAAAGTTACTATTTTCAAAGACCCGTCTCATATTTGAAAAGATAAGCCGGCCCTTGGGGGCTACACTTTGGAAATTTTCACAAGTCTCAAGCATACTCAATAATCTTCCTATACTTAAGAGTTGGGGGCTACATGCAGGTAATGCTGGGAGTGGTTAAAATTATTCATACCTCATAAGTTGTGACTCATATACTTAAGAGTGGTTAAAATTACCTCCATGTAGTTAATATTATTCATGTACTTATCTTTGAATAATCTTCCTATACTTAGGAGTGGTTAAAATTATTCATACCTCATACTTCTGCTGCATCAGGTTGACTAAGCCGGCCTCCATATCCCGGTTTGTATGAAGGCGGCTTAAATAGCCCACATGCAGCTCACTAGCATTGAATGTTGAACAGCTCTCAAGGTCCAATTTGGCTTTACCCTTCTCCAATGAGGGTATTTCTTCCTTAGTGAGTGCTTAGCTAGTACTCTAGAGACTTCGAGCGCCTTAAAGGCTGAGCTAATAATAGTGATGTCATCAACATCAGCAGCAGCAGGGCTTTTGTCGGTTGACTTGGCAGGAGAGGGCGGCTTAGAACTTGGCGGTCATGGCTAGCCGCCGGGTTTATGTCAGTATCCATAGGCTCAAAGGCTGCAGCGTCCGTCTATGGAGGTGGGTCATTCTGCTGGACAAGAGGATCTTCACGGATTGGATCGGAGCCTCAGCGGTCTCCAACACCTACTTCTCCATATCAGAAGCATCGGGGGCCTTCGAAGAGCCGCCCACCTTTTGTTTTTCGCACATCTTTGCTTTGCCCTTGTGACAAGAATACAAAGGTTTATGAGTATATGATAACAAGCTTTTTAACAACAAATGAAGACACTTACCCCTGAGCAGCAACAAAGACAAGAAGCTGCGTTCCAGTTGAGTCACCGGATGATGGAGGGCCTTTGGAAGAGACAAAGTTGGGCTATGAGGCACCTCATTGTAATGCTTCCGTGGAGCCGGCGTGTTAGATAAGCCGGCCATAAGTTCTTCAGCACCACCGCTCTGGGTCTGACGCCTGGACTCATGTTGTTGTTTCTTCAAAAGAAAGTTGGGGTCCAGATAAGAAAGAGGATGGGAAAATCTTACTTTCCGGATGACCCGCCGTGTTTTCTTTCTTTGCAAGGGTTTTGAGTCGGAAGAGATAGGAACTACCTCTTCTACATTGGCCTGGCTTGTCTCTGTGTCGTCCTGAGAGGAATCATCATCAACAAGTAGCATGGAAAAGAGACCAAGGGAGTCAAGTTCTACCTCTGACTCATCCAGCTCAAGTAGCTTTTCTACCGTTTTCTTCTTACGACGACCGGGAGCTTGAGTCTTCACCGCCTTAGTTTTCTTAGGTGGAGGAGCAACTATTATCTTCCTCTTCCAGATGGCGTGACTAGCCTACATATATATATATATATACACATGTTGGCAGTGATTTAAAAGGGGTAAAGTATAAACGATAAATGAGTGAGAAGAAGATATAAAAGTACTTACAGGAGGGGTCGGGTTAAGAGTGCAGAAGGGGTTCGGCCCCGCCTTATTACAGTTCTCTTGAGGCTCTCCAAGCAAATACATGACCATTTCATTAACCTCCTTGTCAGTCAAAGGTTTCTGATTGTAACATTGTGGGTGATGTGGCTTGAACTACGTTGGTATTTCCTCAAAGAGGAAGGGATGATGCAGCACAACTACGGTAGGTATTTCCCTCAGTGATCAGACCAAGGTTATCGAACCAGCAGGAGAACCAAGCAACACTATGTAAACGTTACCTGCACACAAAGAACAAATACTTGCAACCCGACGTGTTAAAGGGGTTGTCAATCCTTTTCGGGTAACGGTGCTAGAAATTGCCAAAGTTGCAAGGATAAAAATTGTGATAGATCGGATAAATAGATCTCGATAAAACACAAAATAAAATAAAGCGCAAGAAAGTATTTTTTGGGTTTTTGATAATATAGATCTAAACATAAAAGATGCAAATAAAATAAAAGGGAAATAGCAATGTAGGTCTGAAAATATATGATGAGAAAATAGACCCGAGGGTCATAGATTTCACTAGTGGCTTCTCTCGAGGAAAATAGCATACAGTGGGTAAACAAATTACTGTTGGGCAGTTGATAGAACTTCAAATAATTATGACGATATCCAGGCAATGATCATTATATAGGCATCACGTCCAAGATTAGTAGACCGACTCTTGCCTGCATCTACTACTATTACTCCACACATCGACCGCTATCCAGCATGCATCTAGTGTATTAAATTCATGGAGAAACGGAGTAATGCAATAAGAACGATGACATGATGTAGACAAGATCTATTCATGTAGGAATATACCCCATCTTGTTACCCTTAATAGCAATGATACATACGTGTCATTTCCCCTTGTGTCACTGGGATTGAGCACCGTAAGATTGAACCCATCACAAAGCACCTCTTCCCATGGCAAGAAACATCGATCTAGTCGGCCTAACTAAACCAAAGATTCGAAGAAGAAATACGAGACTATAAGTAATCATGCATATAAGAGATCAAAACTCAAATAACTTTCATGGATAAAATATATCTGATCATAAACTCAAAGTTCATCGGATCCCAACAAACACACCGCAAAAAGAGTTACATCAAATAGATCTCCAAGAGACCATTGTATTGAGAATCAAAAGGAGTGAGGAAGCCACCTAGCTACTAATTACGGACCTGCAGGTCTACAATGAACTACTCACGCATCATCGGAGAGGCACCAATGAGGATGATGAACCCCTCCGTGATGGTTTCTAGATTGGATCTGTGGTTTCTGGAACTTGCGGCGGCATGAATTGTGTTCCGTCAACTCCCCTAGGGTTTTTGGATTTTCGAGGTATTTATAGAGCAAAGAGGCGGTGTGGGAGGCGGCCGAGGTGGGCACAAGCCACCAAGGCATGCCTGGGCCCCCTGCTGCGCCCAGGTGGGTTGTGCTCCCTTCGGAGCCCCCCTCTGGTACTTCATTGGCCCAACTTGTGTCTTCTTGTCCAGAAAAAATCTCCAGAAATTTTCGCTGCGTTTGGACTCCGTTTGGTATTGATTTTCTGCGAAGTAAAAAACAAGCAAAAACAGCAACTGGCACTAGGCACTATGTCAATAGGTTAGTCCCAAAAAATGATATAAAGTTGCTATAAAATGATTGGAAAACATCCAAGAATGATAATATAACAGCATGGAACAATCAATATATATATATATATATATATTGGAGACTTATTAGCAGGTCATTCACATCACCAGTGTACTCACACATTAAGCCGCCGCGTCGGCTCAAAGGCAAGATTCTCCGGGATACCCAACAACGGGTCAAGTCGACTCCAGTTAAGCCATTGGCTATTAAGGCCCTTATCTTTGAAAAAGTAGGCACATATTGAGCGCGCTCTGCGGCAATCAATCGACATGGAAACTCAGTGTTGGTACTAAGCCGGTAGGGGCGATAACCCGGCAGGGGGTTCTCTTCAGGTGGGGCAGTGTCTTGGCAGTAAAACCAAGTGCGGTTCCAACCTTTGGGTGGCTTGGTAAGACGGCTGAGGGGAAGGTCACATCTCTTCGCCACTGGATGGAAACACCTCCAAGTTCTAGACCGGGTCCGTCTGTCATCTCGGTCTGGGAGTTGATGTAAAATAAATCCTTGAAGAGGTCAATGGTAGGATCTTCTCGTAGATACACCTCACAGAATACTTGGAACTGGCATAAGTTGGTGACGGAGTCGGGGCCGATGTCTTGAGGATGAAGGTTATAAAAATGCAAGGCATCCTAGAAAAACCTTGACCCGGGTGGTAAAAACCATGGAGAAGGTGGTCTACAAATATTACCACTTCACCCTCTCCGGGTTCTGGAGTAACTTCAAGACCAGGAAACCGCCAGTGAACGACTTCTTTAGCCGGTAAGGCGCCCATATCCATAAATTCATTAAGCATGATTTTTGAGACTTGGGAGGCTTCCCAAACACATGAAGTGGGAGCTTTTGTCATGATTGGCTAGATTAAAGAGCTGTGATCAAGGAATAAAGTTATGGCGAGTTAAAATTACAATGGTAAGCCACCTAAGTATTACATGGTGTTTCAGCAATAATAAGCTAACTATGATTAAAAGACTGCGTATTACAGCGAACCATTAAGAAATTATGAGCCGCCCTGGCCATGGATTAAAGTGAATATCAAGCTATGAGCCGGCAGCATGTTGGCGGGCTATGTTCTAAAACTGTGAGCTGGCAGCATGTTGGTGGGTTAAGTGAAAGAAGCAATATCTAGAATTTTTGGCGAGTTACGAATTCAGTGTTAAGCTGCCCGAAAGGTGAAGGGCAGGTCAATTATGTATGGATCTAAGATTGCTGCAATTTTGCTAAGTATGTGACCAATAGGTTTCACAAGTTTGCAGCTATGTTTTCGGATCTACGAACGGTGCAAAAAGGAAAATAATTGCTAGACCTAAAAAGCACACCAGCGGAAAAGCTAGCAAGTTATATATTGGTTCTAAAGAGGAAGCAATCTACACAAGATACAAGGTGAAAGTTAAACTGCTACCACACTATTTCTACTTCACTTTGGATTGGAATACCAGTTCTAGCCGGAAGAAGAAGAAGAACCTAGATGAACACCAAAGAACTCCATGAACTCAGATGACCTAATGCAGATCTGAGGCAAGAGAAGAAGGGAACCTGACGGCGTTGAAAGAGAAAGGGCACGCACCGCTGAGCGCTGGATCGCAACAGGTCGATGCAGCAGCCTTGTCAGAGCAGCTGGTGAGGTTGGCTGGTGCGGTGGAGCTCCAATCGCGGTGGTCGCTGAGAGGAAGAAGAAGGAGAGGTGATGGGGGTAAAAGAGAAAAATAGGCAACCCCCATTCTTATTTATAAAGGACAATGGAACAGTGAAACGGTAGGCCCAAAGATCGAGGAGGCATCATAATTATCACAACAGAGGGGGCACCTCGATTTTTGGAATGGTTGTTTAATGCAAAGATCTGTTGTGATGTCATGAGGTTTTTTCTGAAATTATGAAGATGACATCATCCTATTTTGTATGGTGGGTCATGAAGATCTATTCAAGGCTAAAGTGTTAGAAGAACCAAAGAAGACTTGCCAAACCGGAGAGTGAAGATTGACCTGAATAGGTTCAAATCAATGTGGGCCCTAATGTTGGGGATATAACCCCATGGTGTGACCTTCCCAGGAGGGGCTGGGTTACACTGTTGGCGACTAAATGATGAAGCCTAAGCAGGACCAAGAAGCCAAGACATGAAGCCTGGAGGTGGCTTACAAGGCGGGCCAACTAAAGGCCCAAGACCCGGAGATGGCGCGTGAACCGGAGGTGCAAGACGCCCGACTACGACTTGCCTAGCAAGGCAAGGCGACTTAGAACCAGGGTCAGTCATGGTGTATGACCCGACCTGGACTCTTGTAAGCCCAGAGCCTCGACCGGTGTATATAAAGGCGATTCCCTCGACGGTTAAACTTAAGTGACAATCAAGCAAATCTGCACCCTTGTAATCAATACTCAGGCAATACAACTCAAAGCCAAACGTATGCTTTTACCTCAATCATGAGGGGCCGAACCTGGGTAAACTCGTGTCTCTTGTCCCGCTCAACCCCTTTAAGCTAATCACCGTAGCCATGGCCTCCCAGCTAAGTCCTTGATGACCCACAAGTATAGGGGATCAATCGTAGTCCTTTCAATAAGTAAGAGTGTCGAACCCAACAAGGAGCAGAAGGAAATGGCAAGTGGTTTTCATCAAGGTATTTTCTACAAGCACTGAAATTGTTAGTAACAGGTAGTTTGATAGGAAGATAATTTGTAACGAGCAAGTAACAGTAACGGTAAATAAAGTGCAGCAAGGTAGCCCAATCCTTTGGTGACAAAGGACAGGCCAAAACAGTACCTTATAATAAGCAAAGCATTCTCGAGGGTACACGTGAATTTCATCTAGTCACTTTCATGTTTCATCATGTTGGTTTGATTTGTGTTCGCTACTTTGATAATTTGATATGTGGGTGGACCGGTGCTTAGGTGTTGTTCTTACTTGAACAAACCTCCTACTTATGATTAACCCCCTCACAAGCATCCGCAACTACGATAAAAGTATTAAGATAAAATCTAACCATAGCATTAAACTTTTGGATCCAAATCGGTCCCTTATGAAGTTGCGCATAAACTAGGGTTTAAGCTTCTATCACTCTAGCAACCCATCATCTAATAACTACTCCACAATGCATTCCCTTAGGCCAAAATATGGTGAAGTGTCATGTAGTCAACGTTCACATGACACCACTAAGGGAATCACAACATACATATCATCAAAATATCAAACACGTATCAAGTTCACATGATTACTTGCAACAAGATTTCTCCTGTGACCTCAAGAACAAAAGTAACTACTCATAAATGATAATCATGCTCAAGATTAGAGGGGTATTAAATAACATAATGGATCTGAACATATAATCTTCCACCAAATAAACCATATGGTAATCAACTACAAGATGTAATCAACACTACTAGTCACCCCCAAGCACCAATCTAAGGTTCCGGTACAAAGATTGAACACAGGAGATGAACTAGGGTTTGAGAGGAGATGGTGTTGTTGAACATGTTGATGGAGATTTCCCTTCGCAAGATGGGAGAGTTGTTGGTGGTGATGATGATGATTTCCCCCTCCGGGAGGGAAGTTCCCCTAGCAGAATCGCTCTGCCGAAGGGCAAAAGTGCTCCTGCCCAAGTTCCGCCTCAAGATGGCGGCGCTTCGTCCCAAAAGTCCTCTCCTTATTTTTATAGGTCAAAATGACTTATATACTAGAAGAGGGGCACCGGAGGTGGACTGAGGATGGCACAACCCACCAGGGCATGCCTGGGGTGCCTCGCGCACCCATGTGGATTGTGCCCACCTAGTGGGCCCCCTCCGGTAGTCGCCTGGGGGGCCTGGTGCGCCCATGTGGATCGTGCCCACCTAGTGGGCCCCCTCCGGTAGTTATTTGCTCCAGTATTTTTTATATATTGCAAAATAATTCTCCATAAATTTTCAGCTCATTTGGAGATGTGCAACATAGGAAACTCTGACTTAGCTTTTTCAGGTCCAGAATTCCAGCTGTCGACATTCTCCCTCTTTGTGCAAACCTTGCATATTATGAGAGAAAAGGCATTAGAATTACTCTATAAAGCATTATTATGCATAAAACATTATAAATAATAGTAGTAAAACATGATGCAAAATGGACGTATCAACTCCCCCAAGCTTAGACCTCGCTTATCCTCAAGCGAAAACCAAAATCGAAAAACATGTCCAGATGCTTAGAGAGAGAGGTGTCAATAAAAACAAAATACAGACATATATGCATCATGCATATTATCATAACAACAACAAACTTTAGCATAAAGCTTTATCATAGAACTTTCATCATATAACTTCTTATGAACAAGTAACAATTCATCACAACATTGAAGTATAAAGCATAAACTCTATTGAAAACCAACAAACTGTGTTCTCAGTCAACTTTGCAACTACAATTCATCATATTTTCAGGAAGGGTCATGCATCAGAGCCTTTTGGCAAGTCCACATACTCAACAAGCATATAGTCTTCTATGAGTGCTAACACTCACCGCATACACATGAGCAAAAAGTTTCAACCGGACACATAGGAAGATAGGGGCTTATAGTTTCGCCTCCCAACATATTCACCCCAAGGGTGATGTCAACAATAATAACTCATGCTCACCCATATCCAACTAGATATATGTTCCGAGATCTTTCCTCACCACATGATGCTTGCAAAAGAGAAAATAAAAATGAATGGGGAAGAATACTTTGACTCTTGCATAAAAGTAAATACATAAAAGTAAAAGATAGGCCCTTCGCATAGGGAAGCAGAGGTTGGCATGCGCTTTTGGTTGTATGCTCGATCTCTTAGTGCAAAAGAACGTCACGATATATGCTACTTCTTGAGCTTGCGTTGGTTTTTCCCTTGAAGAGGAAAGGGTGATGCAACAAAGTAGAGTAAGTATTTCCCTCAGTTTTGAGAACCAAGGTATCAATCCAGTAGGAGATAATGCACAAGTCACTGAATACTTGCACAAACAAACAACAACTTGCACCCAAAGCAATAAAGGGGTTGTTAATCCCTTCAGGTTACTTGCAAAGGTGAGATCTGATAGAGATAGATAAATGGTAAAGTAAATATTTTTGGTTTATAGATCGGAAAGTAAAAGATTGCAAAGGAAGTAAATCGGAAACTAATATTGTAGATCGGAAACTTATATGATGGAAAATAGAAACTTGTATGATGGAAAATAGAAACTTGTATGATGGAAAATAGACCCGAGGGCCATAGGTTTCACTAGAGGCTTCTCTCAAGATAGAAAAATATTACGGTGGGTGAACAAATTACTACCGAGCAATTGATAGAAAAGTCGAAAGTTATGACGATATCTAAGGCAATGATCACGAATATAGGCATCACGTCCGTGTCAAGTAGACCGAAACGATTCTGCATCTACTACTATTACTCCACACATTGACCGCTATCTAGCATGCATCTAGAGTATTAAGTTCATAAAGAACGAAGTAACACATTAACCAAGATGACATTATGTAGAGGAATTAACTCAAGCAATATGATGAAAACCCCATCTTTTTATCCTCGATGGCAACAATACAATATGTGCCTTGCTGCCCCTACTGTTGCTGGGAAAGGATACCGCAAGATTGAACCCAAAGCTAAGCACTTCTCCCATTGCAAGAAAAAACAATCTAGTTGGCCAAACCAAATCGATAGTTCGAAGAGACTAGCAAAGATATCAAATCATTCATATAAGAATTCAGAGAAGATTCAAATAATATTCATAGATAAGTTGATCATAAATCCACAATTCATCGGATCTCGGCAAACGCACCGCAAAAAGGTATTACATCGAATAGATCTCCAAGAACATCGAGGAGAACATGGTATTGAGAATCAAAGAGAGAGGAGAAGCCATCTAGCTACTAGCTATGGACCTGTAGGTCTGTGGTAAACTACTCACGCTTCATCGGAAGGCCAATGGTGTTGATGTAGAAGCCCCCCGTGATTGAATCCCCCTCCGGCAGGATGCCGGAAAACGCCCCTAGATGGGATCTCACGGGTACAGAAGGTTGCGGAGGTGGAAAAGTGTTTTTGTGGCTATCTTTGTTGGTTTTGGGATATATGAGAATATATAGGTGAAGAAACTAGGTCGGTGGAGTCACGAGGGTCCCACAAGGGTGGGGGCGTGCCCTACCCCTGGGTGCGCCCTTCGTCCTTGTGGCCGCCTCGTGGCTTCTCTGACTTGCACTCCAAGTCCTCTGGATGTCTATTGGTCCAAGAAAAATCATCGCAAACGTTTTATTCCGTTTGGACTCTGTTTGGTATATTCCAAAAGTGACAAAAATATTATTGCAGATTTTTCGGAGTCTGTTTACTTACAGTATCACGTACCTCCTCTTTTTCACGATTCTGGAGTGTTCCAGAAGGTTTCCTTTATGTGTTCCTCCGATGTCATAGTTTCGATAATATTGCTTTCAACATTAATGGGTGTGGTACCTGAGATATAATGTTTTATTCTTTGCCCATTGACAATCTTAGGGTTGGTACCTTTGGCATTATTTATTTTGATAGCTCCAGAATGATAAATCTCTTCAATAATATATGGTCCTTCCCATTTGGAGAGAATTTTCCCTGCAAAGAATATAAAATGAGAGTTGTACAAAAGAACATATTCTCCAACTTTAAATTCCCAATTTTGGATTATTTTGTCATGCCACCTTTTAACTTTTTCTTTAAATAACTTGGTATTTTCATAGGCTTGGGTTCTCCATTCATCTAGTGAGCTAATATCAAATAACCTCTTTTCACCGGCAAGTTTGAAATCATAGTTGAGTTCTTTGATTCCCCAGTAAGCTCTATGTTCTAACTTGAGAGGCAAATGACAAACTTTTCTATAAACCATTTTATAAGGAGACATACCCATATGATTTTTATAAGCTCTTCTATAAGCCCAAAGTACATCATCCAATTTCTTAGACCAATTCTTTTGGGGGCTATTAACAATTTTTTTGTAATATTAGTTTTATTCTTTATTGCTAAGTTCAACTTGACCACTAGACTGAGGGTGATAAGGTGATGCAATTCTATGGTTGACATCATATTTAGCAAGCATTTTTTGGAAACACCATGAATAAAGTGTTAACCACCATCAATCATTAAATATCTAGGGACTCCAAACCTTGGGAAAATAACTTCTTTAAGCATTTTAATGGAAGTGTTATGATCAACACTACTAGTTGGAATATCTTCTACCCACTTAGTAACATAATCAACAGCAACCAAAATATGTGTATACCCATTAGAGGAAGGAAAAGGTCCAAATCAAAACCCAAACATCAAATGGTTCAACAACAAGTGAATAATTCATAGGCATTTCTTGACGCTTACCGATCTTACCAATTTTTTAACATTCATCACAAGATAAAACAAACTTACGAGCATCCTTGGAGAGAGTAGGCCAATGAAAACCAGATTATAGTACCCTATGAGCAGTCCTATCTCCCGCATGGTGTCCTCCATAAGCTTCAGAATGACATTTTCGTAGGATTTGTCCCTGTTCATGCTCAGGTACACAACGTCTAATAGTACCATCTACTCCTTATTTATAAAGATGTGGGTCATCCCAAAAGTAATGTCTTAAATCATAGAAGATTTTTTTCTTTTGCTGGTATGTGAAACTAGGTGGCATGTATTTAGCAACAATATAATTAGCATAGTCAGCATACCAAGGAGTGTTATGAGAAACATTTATTGCAGCTAATTGCTCATCAGGAAAAGTATCATCAATAGGTTGTGGGTCATCAAGAACATTTTCTAACCTAGACAAGTTGTCAGCTACGGGGTTCTCAGCTCCTTTCCTATCAGTGATATGTAATTCAAATTCTTGTAGCAAGAGAACCCACCTAATGAGTGTAGGTTTAGCATCTTTCTTTTCCATAAGATATTTTATAGGAGCATGATCGGTGTGAACAATTACTCTGGAATCAACAATATATGATCTAAATTTATCACAAGCAAACACAATTGTTAAAAAATTCTTTTTCAGTAGTAGCATAATTTCTTTGGGCACTTGCTACCTCTTGAGCACTACGTTGGATTTCCTCGAAGAGGAAAGGATGATGTAGCAAAGTAGCGTAAGTATTTCCCTCAGTTTTTGAGAACCAAGGTATCAATCCAGTAGGAGGTTGCGCGCGCGTCCCCTAGTACCTGCACAAAGCAAATAACTCCTCGCAACCAACGCGATAAGGGGTTGTCAATCCCTTCACGGTCACTTACAAGAGTGAGATCTGATAGATATGATAAGATAATACTTTTGGTATTTTTGTGATAAAGATGCAAAGTAAAATAAAAGCAAAGTAAAAAGCAAAGGAAATAACTAAGTATTGGAAGATTAATATGATGAAGATAGACCCGGGGGCCATAGGTTTCACTAGTGGCTTCTCTCAAGAGCATAAGTATTCTACGGTGGGTGAACGAATTACTGTTGAGCAATTGACAGAATTGAGCATAGTTATGAGAATATCTAGGTATGATCATGTATATAGGCATCACGTCCGAGACAAGTAGACCAACTCCTGCCTGCATCTACTACTATTACTCCACTCATCGACCGCTATCCAGCATGCATCTAGAGTATTAAGTTCATGAAAATAGAGTAACGCCTTAAGCAAGATGACATGATGTAGAGGGATAAATTCATGCAGTATGATAAAAAAAACATCTTGTTATCCTTGATGGCAACAATACAATACGTGCCTTGTTGCCCCTACTGTCACTGGGAAAGGACACCGCAAGATTGAACCCAAAGCTAAGCACTTCTCCCATTGCAAGAAAGATCAATCTAGTAGGCCAAACCAAACTGATAATTCGAAGAGACTTGCAAAGATAACCAATCATACATAAAAGAATTCAGAGAAGATTCAAATATTGTTCATAGATAGACTTGATCATAAACCCACAATTCATCGATCTCAACAAACACACCGCAAAAAGAAGATTACATCGAATAGATCTCCACAAGAGAGGGGGAGAACATTGTATTGAGATCCAAAAAGAGAGAAGAAGCCATCTAGCTAATAACTATGGACCCGAAGGTCTGAGGTAAACTACTCACACTTCATCGGAGAGGCTATGGTGTTGACGTAGAAGCCCTCCGTGATGGATACCCCCTCCGGCGGAGCTCCGAAATAGGCCCCAAGATGGGATCTCGTGGATACAGAAAGTTACCGCGGTGGAATTAGGGTTTTGGCTCCGTATCTGATCGTTTGGGGGTACGTAGGTATATATAGGAGGAAGGAGTACGTCGATGGAGCAGCAGGGGGCCCACGAGGGTGGAGGGCGCGCTTGGGGGGTAGGCGCGCCCCCTACCTCGAGGCCTCCTCCTTCGTTTCTTAACGTGGGGTCCAAGTCTCCTAGATCATATTCGGTGAGAAAATCACGTTTCCGAAGGTTTCATTCCGTTTGGACTCCGTTTGATATTCCTTTTCTTCGAAACCCTAAAATAGGCAAAAACAACAATTCTGGGCTGGGCCTCCGGTTAATAGGTTAGTCCCAAAAATAATATAGAAGTGGATAATAAAGCCCAATAATGTCCAAAACAGTAGATAATATAGCATGGAGCAATAAAAAATTATAGATATGTTGGAGACGTATCAAGCATCCCCAAGCTTAATTCTTGCTCGTGCTCGAGTAGGTAAATGATAAAAACAGAATTTTTGATGCGGAGTGCTACTTGGCATACTTTTAATATAATTCTTCTTAATTGTGGTATGAATATTCAGATCCGAAAGATTCAAGATAAAAGTTTATATTGACATAAAAATATTAATACTTCAAGCATACTAACAAAGCAATCATGTCTTCTCAAAATAACATGGCCAAAGAAAGTTATCCCTACAAAATCATATAGTCTGGCTAGGCTCTATATTCACCACACAAAGTATTTAAATCATGCACGACCCCAATGACAACCCAAGCAATTGTTTCATACTTTTGACATTCTCAAAACTTTTTCAATCTTCACGCAATACATGAGCGTGAGCCATGGATATAGCACTATAGGTGGAATAGAATGGTGGTTGTGGAGAAGACAAAAAGGGAGAAGATAGTCTCACATCAACTAGGTGTATCAATGGGCTATGGAGATGCCCATCAATAGATATCAATGTGAGTGAGTAGGGATTGCCATGCAATGGATGCACTAGAGCTATAAGTATATGAAAGCTCAAAAAGAAACTAAGTGGGTGTGCATCCAACTTGCTTGCTCACGAAGGCCTAGGGCAATTTGAGGAAGCCCATCATTGGAATATACAAGCCAAGTTCTATAATGAAAAATTCCCACAAGTATATGAAAGTGATGAAATGAGAGAATCTCTACTATGAAGATCATGGTCCTACTTTGAAGTACAAGTGTGATAAAAGGATAGTACCATTGCCCCTTCTCTCTTTTTCGCTTTTTTTATTTGGGACTTTTCTTTTTTATGGCCTCTTTTCTTTCTTCTTTTTTTATTTTTCATCTGGAGTCTCATCCCGATTTGTGGGGGAATCATAGTCTCCATCATCCTTTCCTCACTTGGGACAATGCTCTAATAATGATGATGTAACACCCCGGATGTAACTTTCCCAATTTGTACTCCAACTCTTGCTGTTTCCGGCGTTAAGTTAATTTATTTTCTCAGGTTCGGGTCTTTGTCTCCGTGTGTTGTTGTTGTTTTCATGCATCTCATATCATGCCATCATGTGCATTGCATTTGCATACGTGTTTGTCTCATGCATTCGAGCATTTTCCTCATTGTCCGTTTTGCATTCCGGCGCTTCGTTCTCCTCCGGTGGTCAATTCTACCTTTTTTTCGTGTGTGGGGATTAAACATTTCCGGATTGGACCGAGACTTGCCAAGCGGCCTTGGTTTACTACCGGTAGACCGCTTGTCAAGTTTCGTATCATTTGGACTTCGTTTGATACTCCAACGGTTAACCGAGGGACCGAAAAGGCCTCGTGTGTGTTACAGCCCAACACCCCTCCAATTTGGCCCAAAACCCACCTAACTCTGCTCCATCATCTAGAGTGTTCAATCACGATCGCGTGGCCGAAAACCGCACCTCATTTGGACTCTCCTAGCTCCCTCTATGCCTATATAAAGACCCCTCCGAATCCGGATCTTCCTCTCCCCCCGAAACCCTAATTTTCCCCTCGCGCACCCGGACACGTCCGGCTGTCACCGGACAAAGCCGCCGCCGCCTGCCCATGCCTATCAGGCGCCGCCACGTGGCACAGCAGCCGCCGCCGTCGCTCCGTCCCGGGAGGCCCAGCCGGGGCCCCCGAGGCCCATCTCCTCCGCGCCGCCGCCGCCTCTCCGCCCACACGCCGTGCCGCTCCGCCGCCTCCCCGCTCCGTCCGCCGGCCGCCGCTGCCGCCCGAGGCCACCTGCTACCTCGCCTCGCCACGGGCCGTCGCCTCCGCCGTGAGCCGCCGTCGCCGGACCGCGTCGCCGGCCCCGCCGCCTCCGCCCGCCCCGCGTCGCCCCGCCGGCCCCGCCGCCTCCTCCGGCCTCGCCCCTCGCCTCGGCCTCTCCCTCTGGCGCCGGCGAACAGGAGCTCCGGCGAGAGCTTCGGTGGACCTTGGATTGCGTGCCCTATCTAGATCCGGTTCGCGATGAACAGTAAACCCTAGAGGTTGGTTTTTTTTGCCTAAGTCCCGAAATTCTCAGTCCATATGCATATGTTCGTAGCCCCGTAACTTTGCATCCGTAGCTCCGATTCATGCATATAACATATCAAAATGTTCACCTCAGAGAGTACATCATTTCATTCCATTGCATCATTTTCATTTGAGTTCATCTTGATGCCCGAAATGCTATTAGAAGAGAGCTACTTGAGTTAATTGTCAAATCTGCTACTCCGTTTAGCACTTTTGTCATTTTTGCCATGATTATTGTGTGCATGATATGCCCGTGAGTTCTACATGTGTTTTGTTAAGGGTTTTGTCATCTTTCCAGAGGTGCAACCCATGTATTTTTGTGATATGTGTGGTGACTTGTGCAAGCTTGCAAAGTGGTGCACTTGCTAATTCTGTTTTCAGGGACTTAGTAATTCCACTAAGTCCTGGAGCTGTTTATTTCATGATGCCATATGTTCATGTTGTTTCCTAGTGATCCGTGCCTCTTTTGAGGATGATCAGTAAGGATGTTTTGTTAATATTATAGTTCTCTATCCATCCATGTCTTTGTTTGCAATTATGGAGCACCCTAGCTTGAGTCAATCGAGCTCTACTTTTGCTACTTTGTGAATCTGGGCAGATTGTCAACTTGTTTGCAATTTTGCCGGTGATGTTGTAGTTGATCCGTGCATGCTATGCTATTGTTCTTGCCATGTCTAGCTTGCTTTTTTGTGCCTTCTTTTTGGGTGTATGCTTGTCTTGCCATGACTTGCACCGTAGTGAGTGCATCGAGCTCGTAAACATGCCTACTTGAGTTATATTTCAGCATGTGCCAGTTTTCACTAAGTCTGAAAACTGATTATGTTTTTGCTATGTTCACATGCTTGCAATTGTATTTTCTGGTCCTTTTTGGCTCAAGGTCACTAAGGGACTTTTGTTAAGCTCTTTGAGTAGCTCCATTCCATGCTTTATTTTGTCATTATCAGGTCCTGTAGCATGTAGTTTTGTTGCTCCGAAGAGGGCTACCTGATCTGAAATTCCAGACAAGTGTTAATTTCACTAAGTCTAAGATCTGTTTGTCATATGCATTTTCGCCATGCTTGTTTGAACCTGTTAATGGATGAATTGGCCGTAGCTCAGTGCTAGACTTTTGTTAAGCATCTTGTGTGCATCCCTGCCATGTATTTTGTTGTCATGTTTGGGTGCTGTAGCACATTCGTTTCATTGCATTTAGATGCCTACTTGCTGTAAATCGCAGACCGGTGTCATTTTTGAATCGCTTGCCATTTCCAAACCGTAACTCCGATTCCGGCGTTCTTTATATCGTTTTCAAGCGATTTCATCTCATCTTTCCAGTGGCACACTTGGATTTCCAAGTTGAGGCCAGGTTCATGCATTTCCTGTCATATCTTGCATTTTGCATCCCGCATCGCATCCCGCATAGCATATCATCATTGCATCATTTTGCTTGGTCTTGCACGTGGTTGATTGTATCCTTGTTGCTTGTTTGTCTTATTTGGCTAGAGCCGGGAGACGAGTTCGCTAACAAGGAGCCCGTTGAGTTTGCTTTTGAGGATCCAGTCAACTCTGACAACTGTGCAGGCAAGATGATCATACCCTCGAAATCACTACTATCTTTGCTATGCTAGTTTGCTCGCTCTTTTGCTATGCCATTGCTACGATGCCTACCACTTGTTTGCAAGCCTCTCAAATTGCCATGTCAAACCTCTAACCCACCATGTCCTAGCAAACCGTTGATTGGCTATGTTACCGCTTTGCTCAGCCCCTCTTATAGCGTTGCTAGTTGAAGGTGAAGATTGGAGGCCGTTCCTTGTTGGAACATTTATTTACTTGTTGGGATATCATTATATTGCCATGTTATCTTAATGCATCTATATACTTGGTAAAGGGTGGAAGGCTCGGCCTCTCGCCTAGTGTTTTGTTCCACTCTTGCCGCCCTAGTTTCCGTCATATCGGTGTTATGTTCCCGGATTTTGCGTTCCTTACGCGGTTGGGTTATAATGGGAACCCCTTGATATTTCGCCTTCATTAAAGCTTTTCCAGCAATGCCCAACCTTGGTTTTACCATTTGCCACCTAGCCTTTTCTTTCCCTTGGGTTCTGCAGACTCAAGGGTCATCATTATTTTAACCCCTCCCCCCCGGGCCAGTGCTCCTCCGAGTGTTGGTCCAAACTGTCAGCCGTCGGTGGCTACCAGGGGCAACTCTGGGCTGGCCTACCGGAAGTTTAGACAATCTGAGTGTGCCCTGAGAAAGAGATATGTGCAGCTCCTATCGGGATTTGTCGGCACATTCGGGCGGTGTTGCTGGTCTTGTTTTAACCTGTTGAAGTGTCTTGAATTACCGAGATACCGAGTCTGATCGGAACATCTTGGGAGGAGGTCTATTCCTTCGTTGATCGTGAGAGCTTGTCATGGGCTAAGTTGGGACTCCCCTGCAGGGATTGAACTTTCGAAAGTCGTGCCCGCGGTTATGGGCAGATGGGAATTTGTTAATGTCCGGTTGTAGATAACTTGAACCTTAACTTAATTAAAATGAATCAACTGAGTGTGTTACCGTGATGGCCTCTTCTCGGCGGAGTCCGGGAAGTGGACACGGTGTTGGAGTAATGTTTGCGCAGGTTGCTCTCTAGTTTCTCGCTCGCGCTTTGCCTCCTCTTCTCGCTCTCCTTTGCGAATAAGTTAGCCACCATACTTGCTAGTCGCTTGCTGTAGCTCCACTTATATTTACCTTGCCATACCTATAAGCTTAAATAGTCTTGATCGCGAGGGTGCGAGATTGCTGAGTCCCTGTGGCTCATAGATTACTATTACACCAGATGCAGGGCCTGATGATTCCGCTCCAGGAGACGCGTATGAGCTCAAGTGGGAGTTCGACGAAGACTCTCAACGTTACTATGTTTCCTTTCCCAATGATCAGTAGTGGTGCCCAGTTGGGGGTGAACAGGACCGTTGTCGCATGTTGGGTTCTCTTTTATTTTGGCGCCGTATTCGGGCCATGAGTGTTTGGTTGATGTAATGTTATTTATGTACTTGATTGATGTGGCGAGTGTAAGCCAACTATGTTATCTCCCCTTTCATTATTATATTACATGGGATGTTGTGAAGATTGCCTAACTTATGACATATGCCTTCAATGCGATTATGCCTCTAAGTCGTGCCTCGACACGTGGGAGATATAGTCGCATCGAGGGTGTTACAAGTTGGTAATCAGAGCCTTCCCCGACCTTAGGAGCCCCATTGCTTGATCGTTTTTAGCGGCCGAGTTGTGTCTAGAAAAATGTTTTGAGTCTTTTAGGAATTATATATCGGAGAGTTTAGGAATTCTTTTACTTCACAGTCTCCTCATCGCTCGGGTAAGGCATCCTGACGTAGAGTTTTGACTATTCTCTTCTCAAATTTCACTAAAACAATTAGGATCACGCGGGTATCTTGGAATTGTTCTGATGGTTTTATGATGAGAACATTGTCTTGGTGCCTCCTGTCAGGGGTTTAGTGGAAGTGTCCCGGGGAGTTGAGCTCTGAGGTGTTGTCATCATAATTTTATCGTTGCAGTTCCGGAATACCTGAGTTTAGTACGCCGACATCGAAAATCTCTTTTATGCAGTTCGTTGGTGAGATAACCTCGACGCCACCCAATACTGGGGCGGGAGTTCGGGAGTATCGCCATAACTTGTATAACGGATGCTTTTCGAAGGTTGAGGTAGATGGTTTCCAAAGGTTTCTTGGTTATGTGTTGAAGGATGGATACAGCTGGATGTAGGAATTGCTAGTTTGGGTGAGATATTATGCTTCCCCTGTATCCCCAACACCTGATTGCATAACCGGAAAGGTTCGGGAGTTTCATAGGTGGGAATTCTAGTAGCTCTAGTTCTTCTTCCACAGATATTGGTTTGAGATTGGGATTTCTTACCGATTATTCGTTCTTGATTCGTACCTTGTTGATTTATTTCTCTACCTTAATTCTACGTGGCTTCTCAATTTATGGATATGTGACCATTTCAAGAGGAATGCATTCGTTCATTTTGTTCGGATGTGAAGACTATATGTTGCAATTTTCATTCCGTTGAATTCAGCCTCAATATTTGTCTGTCAATGTGCTAATGGTGGTCAACCTCTTCAGGATGGCTCCTCCAACGCGCACGACTCCGAATCCTGATCCGCCACCACCTCCACCTCCTCCGGAGGCATGGCAAGCTGTGATGGCCGCAACCAATGCAAACACACAGTTGATCATGCAAATTCTTCAAGAGCGCAATCAAGGCAACCAAGGGAATCAAGGCAGCAATCAGAGTCACTTTGCTACACTCAACCAGTTCCTTGCTAACGGGCCAAAGACTTTCAGCAATTGTGTTGAGGCAACCGATGCTAACGATTGGCTTGTGGATCTGTGCAAGCATTTCAAGTGCAGTAACGTCAGGCCTGAGGACTTTGTCAAGTTCGCTTCCTTCCAACTCAAAGATCAGGCTGCAGAATGGTTCCAGCAGTACAAGGATTCTAGAGGTGGACGTGTTATCACTTGGGATGACTTCCGTCGAGATTTCCGAGCTCATCATATTCCGCAGAGCGTGGTTGAAAGCAAGCGTGAGGAATTCCGCAATCAGAAGCAAGGCTCTTTGTCTGTCTATGACTACAACAAGTTGTTCCAGAAGCTCGCCCGCTTTGCCAAGCAGGACGTGCCTGATGAGAAGAGCATGATATATCAGTTCAGGGGTGGTCTCAGAGAAGAAATTCAGCTCGCTCTTGTCCTCTTTGAGCCCTTGAGATACGATGAGTTCTACAACATGGCACTAAAGCAAGAGGCTGCTCAGTTGAGGTGTGATGCTTCCAAGAAGTGAGTCAGAGATGCTACTCCTTCTTCCTCTACTCAAGTGGCCAAGCAGCAAAAGTATTGGCTTCCTCCTCCTCCGTTCCGTCAGCCGTATCAGCAGAAGAGCAAAGGTGGCACTGGTTCTTCCCACCCACCCAATCCTGGCTTTCAGAACAAGACTTCGTCTCAAGCTCCAAGATCGAGTGCTCCGTATCACCGTCTGCTTTCAGAGGTCACGTGTAACAAGTGCCAACAGAAGGGTCACTATGCCAACAAGTGTTTCAACCAGAGGCGTCTTCCTCCTCCTCCTCCTGTCAGATCGGCAAGTACAGCTGTGGTCAAGCATAACCCCAAGTACGCCAAGGTCAATATGGTGAATGCAGCTCGGGCAGAGGACTCGTCAGATGTGATCATGGGTAACCTTCCTGTTAATGATGTTCCTGCACAAGTTCTTTTTGACACGGGTGCATCGCATTGCTTTATCTCGAGACCTTTTGCATCTAAGCATGGGTGGTTTTCTCAAGTTATGCATAAACCGTTAGCAGTCGTCTCTCCGGGTAGATGCTTGCTTGCTAACTACGAAGTTCCGAATATTTCCATCTCGATGGGTGATTTCAAGTTTCTGGCTTCCCCAATGATCCTTGGTAACTCGGATATTGATCTTATTCTCGGAATGGATTGGCTTTCTAAGCACAAGGCTCAGCTTGATTGTGCAGCCAGGCAGATTCAATTGACTCATTCGTCTGAGCATGTAATTGTCTTTGCCGCTCGGGATAATACCATCCGTCTATTTTCTCTCAATGAGAAGGGTGAACTCGATGCCATCTCGCAAATTCTAGTCGTTTGCGAATATCAAGATGTCTTTCTAGAAGAGCTTCCAGGAATGCCTCCGCACCGGCCAGTTGAATTCGTTATTGATCTTGAGCCTGGCACGGAACCTGTGTGCAAACGTCCTTACAAGCTCGGACCTGAAGAGTTGAAGGAGCTGAAGAAGCAACTCGATATTCAAGAGAAAATGGGTCTCATCCGCCTAGTTCTTCTCCGTGGGGTTATGGTGTTCTTTTTGTGAAGAAGAAGGATGGAATGGACCGACTTTGTGTTGATTACCGTCCAGTGAACAAGAAGACCATCAAGAACAAATACCCACTTCCCAACATCAATGAGATGTTCGAACAACTCAAAGGTGCTCGAGTATTCTCCAAGCTTGATCTCCGTATGGGGTATCATCAGATTCGAATCCGTGAGCAAGATATTCCCAAGACGGCTTTTAGGACAAGCTTTGGTTCATATGAATACACTGTCATGTCTTTTGGTCTCGTCAACGCTCCTCCGACGTTCTCTCGCATGATGAACTTCATCTTCAACGCCTACACCAATGACTTCGTTTTGGTCTATCTCGACGACATCCTGGTTTTCTCCAAGAATAAGGAAGATCATGCCAAGCATTTGCGTTTGGTTCTTGATAAGCTCAGGGAACACAAGTTCTACGCTAAGTTCTTCAAGTGTGAATTTTGGCTTGATGAGGTTCTTTATCTTGGTCATATCATCTCTGCCAAGGGCATTGCCGTGAATCCCGAGAAGGTGTCTGCAATTGTGAATTGGGAACCTCCTCAGAACGTGAAGCAACTCCGCAGTTTTCTCGGTCTCGCAAGCTATTGCCGAAGATTCGTTGAAAACTTTTCCAAGATCGCGAAGCCTCTCTCAAATCTTCTTCAGAAGAACGTCAAGTACGTTTGGTCTCCGGAGTGTGATATTGCTTTCAACACTTTGAAAGAGAAATTGATCACTGCTCTAGTTCTGACTCTGCCTGATGAATCCAAGCCGTACGAGGTCTTTTGTGATGCCTCTCTCCAAGGTCTTGGCGCAGTATTGATGCAAGAGAAGAGAGTTGTTGCTTATACCTCCCGCCAGTTGAAGCCTAATGAGAAGAACTACCCCACTCATGATCTCGAGTTGGCGGCAGTTGTGCATGCTCTTTTGACTTGGAGACATCTTCTATTGGGTAGAAAAGTGGACATTTTCACTGATCACAAGAGTCTCAAGTACATCTTCACTCAGCCTAATCTCAACCTCAGGCAAACTCCACGGGTCGAAATGATTCGAGAGTATAATCCAAGTATCAAGTATACTCCAGGCAAGGCTAATGTGATTGTTGACACTTTGAGCAGGAAAGCTTACTGCAACAGTCTGATTCTCAAGCCTTATCAACTCGAGCTTTGTGAAGCTTTCCGCAAACTTAATCTGCAAATTGTTCCTCAAGGTTTCCTCGCCAACCTTCAAGTCTCTCCTACCTTAGAAGACCAGATTCGCCAAGCCCAGCTTCTTGATGCTATGGTGAAAAAGGTGAAGATTGGGATTGCCAAGAGTCAGTCCAAGTACAAGTGCTACCGCCTTGATGACAAGCACACTCTCTTCTTCGAGGATCGTATTGTTGTACCCAAAGGTGAACTTTGTAAAGTGATCATGAACGAGGCTCACAATTCTCTCCTCTCCATCCACCCTGGGAGCACGAAGATGTATTAGGACCTCAAGCAAGCTTATTGGTGGACTCGAATGAAGCGCGAGATCGCTCAATTCGTGAATGAATGTGATGTCTGCAGAAGAGTGAAGGCAGAACACCAAAGGCCAGCTGGTCTCCTCCAACCTCTTTCCATTCCAGAATGGAAGTTTGACCACATTGAAATGGACTTCGTGACTGGGTTTCCAAAGTCCAAGCGTGGCAATGATGCTATATTCGTTGTCATCGACAAACTCACTAAAGTGGCTCACTTTCTGCCTATCAAAGAGTCGATCACTGCAGCTCAATTGGCGGAACTCTATACCTCTCGTATTGTCTCTCTGCACGGTATTCCACAAGTGATCTCTTCAGACCGTGGCAGCATCTTTACCTCGAAGTTTTGGGATTCTTTTCAGAAGGCCATGGGCACTAACATCCGCTTCAGCACAGCTTTCCATCCTCAAACAAGCGGTCAAGTCGAGCGTGTCAACCACATTCTTGAAGATATGCTCAGGGCTTGTGTGATCTCCTTCGGCATGAAGTGGGAGGTTATCTTCCTTATGCCGAATTCTCCTACAACAACAGTTTTCAAGCAAGTTCGGGCAAGGCCCCATTTGAAATTCTGTATGGCAGGAAGTGCCGTACCCCTCTCAACTGGTCTGAAACCGGTGAATGTCAGCTTTTGGGTAATGACTTAATCACAGAAGCAGAAGAAATGTGCAAAGTCATTCGTGATAACCTCAAAGCAGCCCAATCTCGCCAGAAGAGCTACTATGATAGTAAGCACCGTGATTTGGCTTTCGAGATCGGAGGTCATGTTTACCTCCGTGTCTCTCCTATGAAAGGTACTCGTCGCTTCGGTATCAAAGGGAAGCTTGCCCCTAGATACGTGGGACGTTTCAAGATTGTCAGTAAGAGAGGCGACCTCGCCTATCAACTCGAGCTTCCTTCAAACTTTGCAAATGTTCATGACGTGTTCCATGTCTCTCAGCTTCAAAACTGCTTCAAGACTCCTGACCGCACCGCCAACTTCGAGGACATTGAGCTCCAAGAAGATCTCTCCTATCGTGAGCACCCAGTTGCTATTCTTGAAGAGACTGAACGCAAGACTCGCAACAAGTCAATAAAATTTCTCAAAGTCAAGTGGTCACACCATTTTGACCGTGAAGCTACCTGGGAACGCAAGGACCACCTTCGTTCTGAGTACCCGGCGTTCTTTCAGTCCTAGATCTCGGGACGAGATCCTTTCGTAGTGGTGGAGTGTTGTAACACCCCGGATGTAAATTTCCCAATTTGTACTCCAACTCTTGCCGTTTCCGGCGTTAAGTTAATTTATTTTCTCGGGTTCGGGTCTTTGTCTCTGTGTGTTGTTGTCGTTGTCATGCATCTCATATCATGTCATCATGTGCATTGCATTTGCATACGTGTTTGTCTCATGCATTCGAGCATTTTCCCCGTTGTCCGTTTTGCATTCCGGCGCTTCGTTCTCCTCCGGTGGTCAATTCTACCTTTCTTTCATGTGTGGGGATTAAACATTTCCGGATTGGACCGAGACTTGCCAAGCGGCCTTGGTTTACTACCGGTAGACCGCCTGTCAAGTTTCGTATCATTTGGACTTCGTTTGATACTCCAACGGTTAACCGAGGGACCGAAAAGGCATCGTGTGTGTTGCAGCCCAACACCCCTCCAATTTGGCCCAAAACCCATCTAACTCTGCTCCATCATCTAGAGCGTTCGATCACGATCGCGTGGCCGAAAACCGCACCTCATTTGGACTCTCCTAGCTCCCTCTATGCCTATATAAAGACCCCTCCGAATCCGGATCTTCCTCTCCCCCCGAAACCCTAATTTTCCCCTCGCGCACCCGGACACGTCCGGCTGTCACCGGACAAAGCCGCCGCTGCCCGCACGTGCCTATCAGGCGCCGCCATGTGGCACAGCAGCCGCCACCGTCACTCCGGCCCGGGAGGCCTAGCCGGGGCCCCCGAGGCCCATCTCCTCGGCGCCGCCGCCGCCTCTCCGCCAGCACGCCGCGCCGCTCCGCCGCCTCCCTGCTCCGTCCGCCGGCAGCCGCCGCCGCCCGAGGCCACCTGCTACCTCGCCTCGCCGCGGGCCGTCGCCTCCGCCGCGAGCAGCCGTCGCCGGCCCCGCCGCCTCCGCCCGCCCCGCGTCGCCCCGCCGACCCCGCCGCCTCCTCCGGCCTCGCCCCTCACCTCGAACTCTCCCTCCGGCGCCGGCGAACAGGAGCTCCGGCGAGAGCTCCGGTGGACCTCGGATTGCGTGCCCTATCTAGATTCGGTTCACGATGAACAGTAAACCCTAGAGGTTGATTTTTTGCCTAAGTCCCGAAATTCTCAGTCCATATGCATATGTTCGTAGCCCCGTAACTTTGCATCTGTAGCTCCGATTCATGCATATAGCATATCAAAATGTTCATCTCAAAGAGTACATCATTTCATTCCATTGCATCATTTTCATTTGAGTTCATCTTGATGCCCGAAATGCTGTTAGAAGAGGGCTACTTGAGTTAATTGTCAGATCTGCTACTCCGTTTAGCACTTTTGTCATTTTTGCCATGATTATTGTGTGCATGATATGCCCGTGAGTTCTACATGTGTTTTGTTAAGGGTTTTGTCATCTTTCCAGAGGTGCAACCCATGTATTTTTGTGATGTGTGTGGTGACTTGTGCAAGCTTGCAAAGTGGTGCACTTGCTAATTCTGTTTTCAGGGACTTAGTAATTCCACTAAGTCCTGGAGCTGTTTATTTCATGATGCCATATGTTCATGTTGTTTCCTAGTGATCCGTGCCTCTTTTGAGGATGATCGGTAAGGATGTTTTGTTAATATTGTAGTGCTCTATCCATCCATGTCTTTGTTTGAAATTATGGAGCACCCTAGCTTGAGTCAATCGAGCTCTACTTTTGCTACTTTGTGAATCTGGCCAGATTGTCAACTTGTTTGCAATTTTGCCGGTGATGTTGTAGTTGATCCGTGCATGCTATGCTATTGTTCTTGCCATGTCTAGCTTGCTTTTTTGTGCCTTCTTTATGGGTGTATGCTTGTCTTGCCATGACTTGCACCGTAGTGAGTGCATCGAGCTCGTAAACATGCCTACTTGAGTTATATTCAGCATGTGCCAGTTTTCACTAAGTCTGAAAATTGATTATGTCTTTGCTATGTTCACATGCTTGCAATTGTATATTATGGTCCTCTTTGGCTCAAGGTCACTAAGGGACTTTTGTTAAGCTCTTTGAGTAGCTCCATTCCATGCTTTACTTTGTCATTATCAGGTCTTGTAGCATGTAGTTCTGTTGCTCCGAAGAGGGCTACCTGATCTGAAATTCCAGACAAGTGTTAATTTCACTAAGTCTGAGATCTGTTTGTCATATGCATTTGTGCCATGCTTGTTTGAACCTGTTAATGGATGAATTGGCCGTAGCTCAGTGCTAGACTTTTGTTAAGCATCTTGTGTACATCCCTGCCATGTATTCTGTTGTCATGTTTGGGTGTTGTAGCACATTCGTTTCGTTGCATTTAGATGCCTACTTGCTGTAAATCGCAGACCGGTGTCATTTTTGAATCGCTTGCCATTTCCAAACCGTAACTCCGATTCCGGCGTTCTTTATATCGTTTTCAAGCGATTTCACCTCATATTTCCAATGGCACACTTGGATTTCCAAGTTGAGGCCAGGTTCATGCATTTCCTGTCATATCTTGCATTTTGCATCCCGCATCGCATCCCGCATAGCATATCATCATTGCATCATTTTGCTTGGTCTTGCACGTGGTTGATTGTATCCTTTTTGCTTGTTTGTCTTGTTTGGGTAGAGCCGGGAGACGAGTTCGCTAATGAGGAGCCCGTTGAGTTTGCTTTTGAGGATCCAGTCAACTCTGACAACTGTGCAGGCAAGATGATCATACCCTCGAAATCACTACTATCTTTGCTATGCTAGTTTGCACGCTCTTTTGCTATGCCATTGCTACGATGCCTACCACTTGCTTGCAAGCCTCTCAAATTGCCATGTCAAACCTCTAACCCACCATGTCCTAGCAAACCGTTGATTGGCTATGTTACCGCTTTGCTCAGCCCCTCTTATAGTGTTGCTAGTTGCAGGTGAAGATTGGAGGTTGTTCCTTGTTGGAACATTTATTTACTTGTTGGGATATCATTATATTGCCATGTTATCTTAATGCATCTATATACTTGGTAAAGGGTGGAAGGCTCGGCCTCTCGCCTAGTGTTTTGTTCCACTCTTGTCGCCCTAGTTTTCGTCATATCGGTGTTATGTTCCCGGATTTTGCGTTCCTTACGCGGTTGGGTTATAATGGGAACCCCTTGATATTTCGCCTTGATTAAAGCTTTTCCAGCAATGCCCAACCTTGGTTTTACCATTTTCCACCTAGCCTTTTCTTTCCCTTGGGTTCTGTAGACTCAAGGGTCATCATTATTTTAACCCCCCCCCCCCGGGCCAGTGCTCCTTCGAGTGTTGGTCCAAACTGTCAGCCGTCGGTGGCTACCAGGGGCAACTCTGGGCTGGCCTACCGGAAGTTTAGACAATCTGAGTGTGCCCTGAGAAAGAGATATGTGCAGCTCCTATCGGGATTTGTCGGCACATTCGGGCGGTGTTGCTGGTCTTGTTTTAACCTGTTGAAGTGTCTTGAATTACTGAGATACCGAGTCTGATCGGAATGTCTTGGGAGGAGGTCTATTCCTTCGTTGACCGTGAGAGCTTGTCATGGGCTAAGTTGGGACTCCCCTGCAGGGATTGAACTTTCGAAAGCCGTGCCCGCGGTTATGGGCAGATGGGAATTTGTTAATGTCCGGTTGTAGATAACTTGAACCTTAACTTAATTAAAATGAATCAACTGAGTGTGTTACCGTGATGGCCTCTTCTCGGCGGAGTCCGGGAAGTGGACACGATGTTGGAGTAATGTTTGCGCAGGTTGCTCTCTAGTTTCTTGCTCGCGCTTTGCCTCCTCTTCTCGCTCTCCTTTGCGAATAAGTTAGCCACCATACTTTCTAGTCGCTTGCTGCAGCTCCACTTATATTTACCTTGCCATACTTATAAGCTTAAATAGTCTTGATCGCGAGGGTGCGAGATTGCTGAGTCCCTGTGGCTCACAGATTACTATTACACCAGATGCAGGGCCTGATGATTCCGCTCCAGGAGACGCGTATGAGCTCAAGTGGGAGTTCGACGAAGACTCTCTATGTTACTATGTTTCCTTTCCCGATGATCAGTAGTGGTGCCCAGTTGGGGGTGAACGGGACCGTTGTCGCATGTTGGGTTCTCTTTTATTTTGGCGCCGTAGTCGGCCCATGAGTGTTTGGTTGATGTAATGTTATTTATGTACTTGATTGACGTGGCGAGTGTAAGCCAACTATGTTATCTCCCCTTTCATTATTATATTACATGGGATGTTGTGAAGATTGCCTAACTTGCGACATATGCCTTCAATGCGATTATGCCTCTAAGTCGTGCCTCGACACGTGGGAGATATAGTCGCATCGAGGGTGTTATAGATTATCATCACACTTTTTATTTTCTTACAACTCAACAATTACAACTCGATACTTAGAACAAAATATGACTCTATATGAATGCCTCCGGTGGTGTGCCGGGATATGCAATGACTCATGAGTGACATGTATGAAAGAATTATGAACGGTTGATGGCCCACAAGTATAGGGGATCTATTGTAGTCCTTTCGATAAGTAAGAGTGTCGAACCCAATGAGGAGCAGAAGGAAATGATAAGCGGTTTCCAGCAAGGTATTCTCTGCAAGTACTGAAATAAGTGGTAACAGATAGTTTTGTGATAGGATAATTTGTAACTAGCAACAAGTAACAAAAGTAAATAAAGTGCAGCAAGGTGGACCAATCCTTTTGTAGAAAAGGACAAGCCTGGACAAACCTTATATGATGTAAAGCGCTCCCGAGGACACATGGGAATATCGTCAAGCTAGTTTTCATCACGTTCATATGATTCACATTCGGTACTTTGATAATTTGGTATGTGGGTGGACCGGTGCTTGGGTGCTACCCTTACTTGGACAAGTTTCCCACTTATGATTAACCTCTATTGCAAGCATCCGCAACTACAACAAAAGTATTAAGGTAAACCTAACCATAGCATGAAACATATGGATCCAAATCAGCCCCTTATGAAGCAACGCATAAACTAGGGTTTAAGCTTCTGTCACTCTAGTAACCCATCATCTACTTATTACTTCCCAATGCCTTCCTCTAGGCCCAAACAATGGTGAAGTGTCATGTAGTTGACGTTCACATAACACCACTAGAGGAGAGACAACATACATCTCATCAAAATATCGAGCGAATACCAAATTCACATGACTACTAATAGAAAGACTTCTCCCATGTCCTCAGGAACAAAAGTAACTACTCACAAAGCATAAACATGTTCATAATCAGAGGGGTATTAATATGTATATAGGATCTGAACATATGATCTTCCACCAAATAAACCAACTAGCATCAACTACAAGGAGTAATTAACACTACTAGAAACCTACTAGCACCAATCCCGGACTTGGAGACAAGAATTGGATACAAAAGATGAACTAGGGTTTTGAGATGAGATGGTGTTGATGAAGATGTTGATCGATATTGCCCTCTCCCTATGAGAGGAGCGTTGGTGATGACGATGGCGATGATTTCCCCCTCCGTGAGGGAAGTTTCCCTGACAGAACAGCTCCGCTAGAGCCCTAGATTGGTTCTGCCAAGGTTCTGCCTCATGGCGGCGGAGTTTCGTCCGAGAAGATGGCTTATGATTTTTTCCATCGAAAGACTCCATATAGCAGAAGATGGTCACCGGAGGGCCACCAGGGGGCCCACGAGGTAGGGGGCACGCCCTGGGGGGTAGGGCGCGCCCCCACCCTCGTGTGTAGGGTGTGGCCCCCGTGGTGAGTTTCTTCCGCTGAGTATTTTTTATATATTTGGAAAACATCTTCCGTGAAGTTTCAAGACTTTTGGAGCTGTGCAGAATAGGTCTCTAATATTTGCTCCTTTCCAGCCCAAAATCCCAGCTGTCGGCATTCTCCCTCTTTATGTAAACCTTGTAAAATAAGAGAGAATAGGTATAAGTATTGTGACATAATGTGTAATAACAGCCCATAATGCAATAAATATCGATATAAAAGCATGATGCAAAATGGATGTATGGACTCCCCCAAGCTTAGACCTCGCTTGTCCTCAAGCGAAAAGCCGAAATCGAAAAATATGTCCACATGTTTAGAGATAGAGGTGTCAATAAAAATAAAATACGGACATGAGGGCATCATGATCATTCTGAGAACAGCAACTTATATAATTCTTGGCATATAATCTCTTATGCTAGAGTAATAATTCAATCACAATATCAAGTATGAATCATAAACTTCGTTGAAAACTGACAAACTACAATCTCAGTCATTGAAGCAATTGCAATTTATCATAACATAGGAAAGAGTCGATGTATAAGAGCTTTTCAGCAAGTCCACATACTCAACTATCATATAATCTTTCGCAATTGCTGACACTCACGCAATACTTATGGGTATGGAGTTTCAATCGGACACAGAGAAATATAGGGGCTTATAGTTTTGCCTCCCAACATTTTACCTCAAGGGTATGCCAACCGTAATAGTTCATGAAAACTCACATCCAATTAGCCATATATACCAGGATCTTTCCAACATATTGTGCTTGCCAAAGGATAAAATGTAAAAAGGAAGGGTGAAGATCACCACGACTCTTATGCAATGTAGGATATAAAAGTAAAAGATAGGCCCTTCGCAGAGGGAAGCAGAGGTTGCCATGTGCTTTTATGGTTGGATGCACAAAATCTTAATGCGAAAGAATGTCACTTTATATTGCCACTTGTGATATGGACCTTTATTATGCAGTCTGTTGCTTTTATTTCTTTCATATCACATGATCATATAAAGCTTATTTTCTTCCACACTAATAAGTCATACATATTTAGAGAGCAATTTTTATTGCTTGCACCGATGACAACTTACTTAGAGGATCTTACTCAATCCATAGGTAGGTATAGTGGACTCTCATGGCAAAACTGGTTTAAGGGTATTTGGAAGCAAAAGTAGTATCTCTACTTGGTGCAATGAATTTGGCTAGCATGAGGGGGAAAGGCAAGCTCATCATGTTGGAAGATCCAAGACAATATAATTCATCTCAGATGTAAGAAAACATAACCCATTATGTTGTCTTCCTTGTCCAATGTCAACTCTTTAGCATGTCATATTTTAATGAGTGCTCACAATCATAAAAGAGGTCCAAGATAGTATATTTATATGTAAAGACCTCTCTTTATTTATTACTTCCTATTAGTTGCAACGATGACCAAAACTGAGTTTGTCAACCCGCAACAACTTTTATTCATCATACTCTTTCTATGTGAGCTCATTACTCTCCATAAGATTCACATAATCTCTTTGTTTCTTTTTATTTCTTTCTCCTTTCTTTTATTCCCTTAGGATCATGGCAAAATAATCAAGCCCTTGACTCAACACTAATCTTTATTATATAGCTCACGGACTCGATTACATAGAAGGTAATAAAGCAAAACTCACAACTGGATCATACTGAGAACTTTTATTCTACTAGATCAAGATATTACCAAAAGGATCGAACTAAGAAAAACGGTAAAGATAAAAGTGATGGTGATACGATACCGGGGCACTCCCCCAAGCTTGGCAGTTGCCAAGTGGAGTGCCCATACCAGAAACTCAATTCTTATTTGTTGGTGGAGACGGTGGTGATCTTGTTGATGGTGTAGGCTTCTTCCTTAATTTGCACTTGAGGACAGAATTTTGGTCCCTTAGGTCCTCGATCTCCTGCTCCAAGCTCAGTATCTTTTTGCATAGTTTCTGCTTGTTCTCCTGCAAGAGGCAAAAAGGCATAAACTCGATCTTAGGTTTCTTTACCCTATCCGGGAGGCTTGACTTTTTGAACTCCACATGCATGTCCCCAGGTTGAGGTAGTGGGACTTCATCTTCATCTGAGCTCGTCTCCTCCTTTCCCTTAGGTTCATAGTCCTCTTCTTCTTCCGAAGTCCAACCACAATGCTCCACATCCCCATAGACTTTAGGGTCTGCAAGGTAATCAGCCACATAGCTCTCTCCTTCCGAGTCCTGGGACGACATGTTGCTCAACTCCGCAGCAAGACAGCTCGAAACAAAGACAAGAGATTTTTGCGTGATACGGGAGTCAAAACCTCCGGGAGATTATATATTGAATTTTTACTGACCAAAATACGTGTCGTGTACGAAAACGGAGTCTGGAGAGCACACGAGGTGCCCACGAGGTAGGGGGCGCGCCCAGTAGGGTAGGGTGCGCCCTCCACCCTCGTGGAGCCCTCGTGTCCTTCCCGGACTGCTGCTTATTTTTCTATTTTTCTAAATATTCCAAAACAGAGAAATATTGCCTTAAAAACTGTTTTGGAGTCGGTTTACTTACCGTACCACATACCTATTCCTTTTCGTAGTTTGAAACATTCCGGAAAGTGTCCCTTATGTATTCATCCGGGGTTACGGTTTCAATAACATTGGTTTCAGCATTTATGGGGTTCGATTACTTGAGATATAATGTTTGATTCTTTGACCGTTCACCACCTTCGGGTTTGTGCCTTCGAAGTTGTTGATTTTTATGGCACCGGAATGGTAGACCTCCTCGATAACGTAAGGACCTTCCCATTTAGAGAGAAGTTTTCCTGCAAAAAATCTTAAATGAGAGTTGTATAACAATACATAATCACCTACATTAAACTCACGCTTTTGTATCCTTTTGTCATGCCATCTTTTAACTTTTTCTTTAAACAACTTGGCATTTTCGTATGCTTGGGTTCTCCATTCATCAAGTGAGCTAATACCAAATAACCTCTTCTCACCGGCAAGTTTAAAATCATAATTAAGTTCCTTAATAGCCTAATAAGCCTTGTGTTCTAGTTCGAGAGGTAAGTGACATGCTTTTCCATAGACCATTTTATACGGGGACATACCCATAATGGGATTTTTATATGCAGTTCTATAGGCCCTTAATGCATCATCAAGTTTCTTGGACCAATTCTTTCTAGATCTATTAACAGTCTTTTGCAAAATTAATTTGAGTTCTGTATTACTCAATTCTACTTGACCACTAGACTGAGGATGATAAGGAGATGCAATTCTATGATTAACATCATATTTAGCAAGCATTTTACGGAAAGCACCATGAATAAAATGTGAACCACCGTCAGTCATTAAATATCTAGGGACTCCAAATCTTGTAAAAATAACTTCTTTAAGCATTTTAATAGAGGTGTTATGATCAGCACTACTAGTTGAAATAGCTTCTACCCACTTAGTAACGTAATCAATAGCGACTAAGATATGTGTATAACCATTAGAGGAAGGAAAAGGTCCCATATAGTCAAAGCCCCATACATCAAATGGTTCAATAACAAGTGAATAGTTCATAGGCATTTCTTGACATCTACTAATATTACCAATTCTTTGACATTCATCACAAGATAAGACAAACTTACGGGCATCCTTGAAATGAGTAGGCCAATAAAAACCAGATTGCAGTACCTTATGTGCAGTTCTATCTCCAGCATGGTGTCCTCCATAAGCTTCAGAGTGACACTTGCATAGGATCTGTTCCTGTTCATGCTCAGGTACACAACGTCTAATAACACCATCCACTCCTTCTTTATAAAGATGTGGGTCATCCCAAAAGTAATGCCTCAAATCATAGAAGAACTTTTTCTTTTGCTGGTATGTGAAACTAGGTGGTATAAACTTAGCAACAATGTAATTAGCATAATCAGCATACCATGGAGCAGTATGAGAAGCATTTATGACATTTAATTGCTCATCAGGAAAGCTATCATCAATAGGTAGTGGGTCATCAAGCACATTTTCTAACCTAGACAAGTTGTCTGCAATGGGGTTCTCAGCTCCTTTTCTATCAACAATATGCAAATCAAATTCTTGTAGCAAGAGAACCCATCTAATAAGTCTAGGTTTAGCATCTTTCTTTTCCATAAGATATTTAATAGCAGCATGATCAGTGTGAATAGTTACTTTAGAATCAACAATATAAGGTCTAACTTATCACAAGCAAATACAACTGCTAAGAATTCTTTTTCAGTAGTAGCATAATTTCTTTGAGCGTTGTCTAGAGTTTTACTAGCATATTGAATAACATTTAGTTTCTTATCAACTCTTTGTCCTAGAACAACACCTACAGCATAATCACTAGCATCACACATAATTTCAAAGGGTAAATTCCAATCAGGTGGCTGAACAATAGGTGCAGGAATCAATGCTTTCTTAAGTATTTCAAATGCTTCTACACAATCATCATCAAAGACAAATGGTATATATTTTTGTAATAAATTAGTCAGAGGCCGGGAAATTTTGGAGAAGTCCTTAATGAACCTCCTATAAAAACCGGCATGACCAAGGAAACTTCTTATACCTTTGATGTCCTTGGGACACGGCATCTTTTCAATAGCATCAATCTTGGCTTTATCAACTTCAATACCTCTTTCAGAAACTTTATGCCCCAAGACAATACCTTCATTAACCATAAAGTGGCACTTTTCCCAATTCAAGACAAGATTAGTTTCTTCACATCTCTACAAAACTCGATCAAGGTTGCTCAAGCAATCATCAAAATAAGATCCATAAACGGAAAAGTCGTCCATGAAAACCTCACAAATCTTTTCACATAAGTTAGAGAATATAGCCATCATGCATCTTTGAAAGGTAGCAGGTGCATTACATAAACCAAAAGGCATACGTCTATAAGAAAAAGTATCAAAAGGGCATGTAAAAGTAGTCTTTGATTGATCTTTGGCTGACACAGGTATTTGAGAGAAACCAGAGTAACCATCTAGAAAGCAAAAATGTGTATGCTTGGATAATATTTCTTGCATTTGATCGATAAAAGGTAAGGGGTAATGATCCTTTTTAGTAGCCTTATTTAATTTGCGGAAATCAATTACCATCCGATAACCTGTAATGATTCTTTGAGGAATCAATTCATCTTTATCATTAGGAACAACAGTAATACCTCCCTTCTTAGGGACACAATGGACATGGCTTACCCACTGACTGTCAGCAATAGGATAAATTATGCCTGCCTTAAGGAGCTTTAGTATCTCCTTTCTTACCACTTCTTTCATTTTAGGATTCCGCCGGCGTTGATGATCACGAACTGGTTTAGCATCTTCTTCCAAATTAATTTTATGTTGACATAGAGTGGGATTAATGCCCTTAAGATCATCAAGAGTATACCCAATAGCAACACGATGCTTCTTCAGTGTTTTCAATAATCTCTCTTCTTCATGCTCTGAAAGGTTAGCACTAATAATAACAGGATATATCTTTTTCTCATCAAGATAAGTATATTTAAGAGTATCAAGTAACGGTTTAAGCTCAAACACGGGGTCACCCTTGGGTGGAGGAGGATCCCCTAGGATTTCAACAGGTAAATTATTTTTCAGAATAGGTTCCTGTTTAAAGAATACCTCATCTAATTCCCTTCTTTCATTCATAAACATGTCATTTTCATGGTCTAGCAAATATTGTTCTAAAGGATCACTAGGAGGTACAGCAATATAAGCAAGACCAATAATTTCATCCTTACTAGGTAATTCTTCTTCATGTTGTTGTCTACTAAATTTAGAGAAATTAAATTCATGAGTCATATCATCTAAACCGACAGTAGCAACATTTCTTTTGCAATCTATGGTAGCATTAACAATATTTAAGAAGGGTCTACCAAATATAATGGGACAAAACCTATCTTGTGGGGAACCAAGAACAAGAAAATCAGCGGGATATTTAGTTTTCCCACACAAGACTTCAACATCTCTAACAATCTCCATTGGTGAAATAGTATCTCTATTGGCAAGTTTAATTGTGACATCAATATCTTCTATTTCAGCAGGTGCAATTTCATGCATAATTTCTTTGTATAAGGAATGAGGTATTGCACTAGCACTAGCACCCATATCATATAATCCATGATAACAATGATCTCCTATTTTAACAGAAATAACAGGCATGCCTACCACAGGTCTAGGTTTATCTTTATCACGGGGTTTAGCAATTCTAGCAATTTCATCACAGAAATAAATAACATGCCCATCAATATTATCAGACAAGAGATCTTTAACGATAGCAATATTAGGTTCAACTTTAACTTGCTCAGGAGGTGTATATGTTTTAATATTGCTTTTACGAACTACAGTTGAAGCTTTAGCATGATCCTATATCCTAACAGGGAAAGGTGGTTTCTCAGCATAAGAAGTAGGAACAATAGGATCATTGTAAGTGATAGTCTTTTCTTCAACTTTAATAGGTGCAGCTACTTTTACTTCTATGGGAGGATGATATTTAAACCACTTCTCCTTGGGGAGATCAACATAAGTAGCAAAAGGTTCACATAAAGAAGCTACTATCTCAGAGTCAAGTCCAAATTTAGTGCTAAATTTACGAAAAATATTGGTATCCATAAAAGATTTAACACAATCAAAACTAGGTGTCATACCTGACTCCTTACCATTGTCGAGGTCCCAATCTTCGGAGTTGCATTTAATTCTTTCCAATAAATTCCATTTGAATTCAATAGTCTTCATCATAAAAGAGCCAGCACAAGAGGTATCAAGCATGGTGCGATTGTTACCAGAAAGCCGAGCATAAAAGTTTTGAATAATCATTTCTCTTGAGAGCTCATGATTGGGGCATGAATATAACATTGATATAAGCCTCCCCCAAGCTTGAGAGATGCTTTCTCCTTCGCGAGGTCAAAAGTTATATATATATATATATAAAATTGCGATCACGATGAACAAGATGCATAGGATAAAACTTCTGATGAAATTCCAATTTCAATCGTTTGTAATTCCAAGACCTCATATCATCACATATCCTATACCATGTCGATGCATCTCCCCTCAAAGATAAGGGGAAGACCTTCTTCTTAACAACATCTCCGGGTACACCTGCAAGCTTAAATAATCCACAAACTTCATCCACATATATCAGATGTTCATCAGGATGTTTTGTTCCATCTCCTAAAAAAGGATTAGCTAGCAGTTTTCCTATCATACCCGCAGGAACATCAAAGCAAGCATTTTCATTTTCATATTCATTTTCAGTAGGTTCAATAGGTTGAGGAGCAACTCTTTGCTCTACTGGTCGGGGTGAAGATACCCCGAACAAGCCCCTCAGAGGATTACTTTCCATAGTAATAAGTGACAGTAAATTTCAGCACACTATATAAATTTTTCCTTACCAAATTCCACCTACCAAAGGCGCTTCACTCCCCGGCAACGGCGCCCGAAAAGAGTCTTGATGACCCACAAGTATAGGGGATCTATCGTAGTCCTTTCGATAAGTAAGAGTGTCAAACCCAACGAGGAGCAGAAGGAAATGATAAGCGGTTTCCAGCAAGGTATTCTCTGCAAGTACTGAAATAAGTGGAAACAGATAGTTTTGTGATAGGATAATTTGTAACGAGCAACAAGTAACAAAAGTAAATAAAGTGCAGCAAGGTGGACCAATCCTTTTGTAGAAAAGGACAAGCCTGGACAAACTCTTATATGATGTAAAGCGCTCCCGAGGACACATGGGAATATCGTCAAGCTAGTTTTCATCATGTTCATCTGATTCACGTTCGGTACTTTGATAATTTGGCATGTGGGTGGACCGGTGCTTGGGTGCTGCCCTTACTTGGACAAGTATCCCACTTATGATTAACCTCTATTGCAAGCATCCGCAACGACAACAAAAGTATTAAGGTAAACCTAACCATAGTATGAAACATATAGATCCAAATCAGCCCCTTACGAAGCAACGCATAAACTAGGGTTTAAGCTTCTGTCACTCTAGCAACCCATCATCAACTTATTACTTCCCAATGCCTTCCTCTAGGCCCAAAAAGTGGTGAAGTGTCATGTAGTCGATGTTCACATAACACCACTAGAGGAGAGACAACATACATCTCATCAAAATATCGAACGAATACCAAATTCACATGACTACTAATATCAAGACTTCTCCCATGTCCTCAGGAACAAAAGTAACTACTCACAAAGCATAAACATGTTCATAATCAGTGGGGTATTAATATGCATATAGGATCTGAACATATGATCTTCCACCAAATAAACCAACTAGCATCAACTACAAGGAGTAATTAACACTACTAGCAACCTACTAGCACCAATCCTGGACTTGGAGACAAGAATTGGATACAGAAGATGAACTAGGGTTTTGAGATGAGATGGTGCTGATGAAGATGTTGATGGAGATTTCCCTCTCCCGATGAGAGGAGCCTTGGTGATGACGATGGTGATGATTTCCCCCTCCGGGAGGGAAGTTTCCCCGGAAGAACAACTCTGCTAGAGCCCTAGATTGGTTCCGCCAAGGTTCCGCCTCGTGGCGGTGGAGTTTCGTCTGAGAAGATGGCTTATGATTTTTTTTCCCATCGAAAGACTCCATATAGCAGAATATGGTCACCGGAGGGCCACCAGGGGGCCCACGAGGTAGGGGGCACGCCTTGGGGGGTAGGGCGCGCCCCCCACCCTCATGGGCAGGGTGTGGCCCCCCTGGTGAGTTTCTTCCACTGAGTATTTTTTATATATTTGGAAAACATCTTCCGTGAAGTTTCAGGACTTTTAGAGCTGTGCAGAATAGGTCTCTAATATTTGCTCCTTTTCCAGCCCAGAATCCCAACTGCCGGCATTCTCCCTCTTTATGTAAACCTTGTAAATTAAGAGAGAATAGGCATAAGTATTGTGACATAATGTGTAATAATAGCCCATAATGCAATAAATATCGATATAAAAGCATGATGCAAAATGGACATATCAACGGTGGCTTTGCCACAAATACAATGTCAACTACATGATCATGCAAAGCAATATGACAATGATGATGCGTGTCATAATAAACGGGACGGTGGAAAGTTGCATGGCAATATATCTCGGAATGCCTATGGAAATGCCATAATAGGTAGGTATGGTGGCTGTTTTTGAGGAAGGTATATGGTGGGTGTATGATACCGGCGAAAGGTGTGCAGTATTAGAGGGGCTAGCAATGGTGGAAGGGTGAGAAAAGTGTGTATAATCCATGGGCTCAACATTAGTCATAAAGAACTCATATACATATTGCAAAAATCTACAAGTTATCAAAGCAAAGTATTACGCGCATGCTCCTAGGGGGTTAGATTGGTAGGAAAAGACCATCGCTCGTCCCCGACCGCCACTCATAAGGAAGACAATCAATAAATAAATCATGCTCAGACTTCATCACATAACGGTTCACCATACGTGCATGCTACGGGAATCACAAACCTTAACACAAGTATTTCCCAAATTCACAACTACTCAACTAGCACAACTTTAATATCACCATCTTCATATCCCAAAACAATTATCAAGCATCAAACTTCTCATAGTATTCAACAAACTCATAAGAAAGTTTTTACTATTCTTGAAAACCGAGCATATTAGGATTATTTAGTGAATTACCATGCTATTTAAGACTCTCAAAATAATCTAAGTGAAGCATGAGAGATCAATATTTTCTATAAAACAAATCCACCACCGTGCTCTAAAAGATATAAGTGAAGTACTAGAGCAAAACTATACAACTCAAAAGATATAAGCGAAGCACATAGAGTATTCTAACAAATTCCAAATCATGTATGGCTCCCTCAAAAGGTGTGTGAAGCAAGGATGATTGTGGAAAACTAACAAATAAAGACTCAAATAATACAAGACTCTCCAAGCAAAACACATATCATGTGGTAAATAAAAATATAGCTCCAAGTAAAATTACCGATAGAAGTAGACGAAAGAGGGGATGCCTTCCGGGGCATCCCCAAGCTTTGGCTTTTAGGTGTCCTTAGATTATCTTGGCGGTTCCATGGGCATCCCCAAGCTTAGGCTCTTGCCACTCCTTGTTCCATAATCCATCAAATCTTTACCCAAAACTTGAAAACTTCACAACACAAAACTTAAAGTAGAAAATCTCGTGAGCTCCGTTAGCGAAAGAAAACAAAACACCACTTCAAGGTACTGTAATGAACGCATTATTTATTTATATTGGTGTTAAACCTACTGTATTCCAACTTCTCTATGGTTTATAAACTGTTTTACTAGCCATAGATTCCTCAAAATAAGCAAACAACACACGAAAAACAGAATCTGTCAAAAAACAGAATAGTCTGTAGTAATCTGTAGCTAACACAAGATCTGGAACCCCAAAAATTCTAAAATAAATTGCTGGACGTGAGAAATTTATCTATTAATCATATGAAAAAATAATTAACTAAGTATCACTTTCCAAATAAAAATGGCAGCAGTTCTCGTGAGCGCTAAAGTTTCTGTTTTTTACAGCAAGATATCAAGACTTTCCCCAAGTCTTCCCAACGGTTCTACTTGGCACAAACACTAATTAAACACAAAAAACACAACCAAAACAGAGGCTAGATAAATTATTTGTTACTAAAAATGAGAAAAATCAAGGAATAAAAATAAAATTGGGTTGCCTCCCAACAAGCGCTATCGTTTAACGCCCCTAGCTAGGCATAAAAAGCAAGGATAGATCTAGGTATTGCCATCTTTGGTAGGAAATCCATAAGTGGCTCTCATAATATATTCATAAGGTAATTTAATTTTCTTTCTAGGAAAGTATTCCATGCCTTTCCTTAACGGAAATTGTAATCTAATATTTCCTTCCTTCATATCAATAATTGCACCAATCATTCCAAGGAAAGGTCTACTAAGAATAATAGGACATGAAGGATTGCAATCTATGTCAAGAACGATAAAATCTACGGGCACATAATTCCTATTTGCAACAATAAGAACATCATTAATTCTTCCCATAGGTTTCTTAATAGTGGAATCCGCAAGGTGCAAGTTTAGAGAGCAATCATCAAAATCACGGAAACCTAACAAATCACACAAAGTCTTTGGAATCGTGGAAACACTAGCACCCAAATCACACAAAGCATAGCATTCATGATCTTTAATTTTAATTTTAATAGTTGGTTCCCACTCATCATAAAGTTTTCTAGGGATAGAAACTTCCAATTCAAGTTTTTCTTCATAAGATTGCATCAAGGCATCAACGATATGTTTAGTAAACGCTTTATTTTGACTATAAGCATGAGGAGAATTTAGCACGGATTGCAACAAGGAAATATAGTCAATAAAAGAGCAATTTTCATAATTAAATTCCTTGAAATCCAAAATAGTGGGTTTAGCAACATCTAGGGTTTTAATTTCTTCGATCCCACTTTCATCAATTTTAGCATCAAGATCTAAAAACTCCGAATTTTTGGAACGCCTTCTAGGTAAAGGTGGATCATATTCAGTCACATCATTATCAAGATTCATATTGCAAAACAAATATTTAATAGGGGACACATCAATAACTTTTAGATCTTCATCTTTATTTTCATAGGAACTAGAAGAACGCGCTCTTATAAAGGCTTCTTAGCACGCATCCTAGCGGTTCTTTCTTTGCACTCATCAATGGAAATTCTCATGGCTTTGAGAGACTAATTGATATCATGCTTAGGTGGAATAGATCTAAGTTTCAAAGAATCAACATCAAGAGAAATTCTATCAACGTTCCTAGCCAAATCATCAATCTTAAGCATTTTTTCTTCAATCAAAGCATTGAAATTCTTTTGCGAAGTAATAAATTCTATAATATTAGATTCAAAATCAGAGGGCATCTTATTATAATTTCCATAAGAATTGTTGTAGGAATTACCATAATTATTAGAGGGATTACTAGGATAAGGCCTAGGATTAAAATTTCCTCTATACGCATTGTTACCAAAATTATTCCTACCAACAAAATTCAAATCCATAGATTCATTATTATTCTCAATCAAAGTAGACAAGGGCATATCATTAGGATTAGAAGAAGCACTCTTACTAGCAAATAATTTCATAAGTTCATCCATCTTTCCACTCAAAACATTAATTTCTTCTATCGCATGCACCTTTTTATTAGAAGATCTTTCAGTATGCCATTGAGAATAATTAACCATAATATTATCTAGGAGTTTAGTAGCTTCTCCTAAACTGATTTCCATAAAAGTGCCTCCTGCGGCCGAATCTAAAAGATTTCTAGAAGCAAAGTTCAATCCGGCATAAAAATTTTGTATAATCATCCACAAATTAAAACCATGAGTAGGGCAATTACGTATCATTAATTTCATCCTCTCCCAAGCTTGTGCAACATGTTCATGATCAAGTTGCTTAAAATTCCTAATATCGTTTCTAAGGCAGATGATCTTAGCGGGAGGAAAATACTTACAGATAAAAGCATCTTTGCATTTGTTCCAAGAATCAATACTATTTTTAGGCAAAGACGAAAACCAAGCTTTAGCACGATCTCTAAGCGAAAAAGGAAATAGCTTCAATTTAACAATATCATTATCCACATCTTTCTTCTTTTGCATATCACACAAATCAATGAAGCTATTTAGATGGGTACCGGCATCTTCACTAGGAAGGCCGGAGAACGGATCTTTCATAACAAGATTCAGCAAAGCGGCATTAATTTCACAAGATTCGGCATCGGTAAGATGAGCAATCAGAGTGCTAATAAAATCATTGTTGTTGGTATTGGTAAAGTCACACAACTTAGTGTTATCTTGAGCCATCGTGACAAGCAAGCAATCCAACACACAAGCAAACAAAAAGCAAGTGGGCAAAAAGAGGCAAATAGAGAAAGAGAGGGAGGATATAGAGAGAGAGGACGAATAAAACGGCAAGGGTGGAGTGGGGAGAGGAAAACGAGAGGCAAATGGCAAATAATGTAATGCGGGAGATAAGGATTGTGATGGGTACTTGGTATGTTGACTCAATGGCGCCAGAAATTGCTTGTTGTCTAGAGTCAAATCTTGACTTGCGCGAACCTCCCCGGCAACGGCGGCAGAAATTCTTCTTGCTACCTCTTGAGCACTGCGTTGGATTTCCCCGAAGAGGAAAGGATGATACAGCAAAGTAGCTTAAGTATTTCCCTCAGTTTTTGAGAACCAAGGTATCAATCCAGTAGGAGGTTGCGCGCGCGTCCCCTAGTACCTGCACAAAGCAAATAACTCCTCGCAACCAACGTGATAAGGGGTTGTCAATCCCTTCACGGTCACTTACGAGAGTGAGATCTGATAGATATGATAAGATAATATTTTTGGTATTTTTGTGATAAAGATGCAAAGTAAAATAAAAGAAAAGTAAAAAGCAAAGGAAATAACTAAGTATTGGAAGATTAATATGATGAAGATAGACCCGGGGGCCATAGGTTTCACTAGTGGCTTCACTCAAGAGCATAAGTATTCTATGGTGGGTGAATGAATTACTGTTGAGCAATTGACAGAATTGAGCATAGTTATGAGAATATCTAGGTATGATCATGTATATAGGCATCACGTCCGAGACAAGTAGACCGACTCATGCATGCATCTACTACTATTACTCCACTCATCGACCGCTATCCAACATGCATCTAGAGTATTAAGTTCATGAAACCAGAGTAACGCCTTAAGCAAGATGACATGATGTAGAGGGATAAATTCATGCAATATGATAAAACCCCATCTTGTTATCCTCGATGGCAACAATACAATACGTGCCTTGCTGCCCCTACTATCACTGGGAAAGGACACCACAAGATTGAACCCAAAGCTAAGCACTTCTCCCATTACAAGAAAGATCAATCTAGTAGGCCAAACCAAACTGATAATTCGAAGAGACTTGCAAAGATAACCAATCATACATAAAATAATTCAGAGAAGATTCAAATATTGTTCCTAGATAGACTTGATCATAAACCCACAATTCATCGGTCTCAACAAACACACCGCAAAAAGAAGATTACATCGAATAGATCTCCACAAGAGAGGGGGAGAACATTGTATTGAGATCCAAAAGGAGAGAAGAAGTCATCTAGCTAATAACTATGGACCCGAAGGTCTGAGGTAAACTACTCACACTTCATCGGAGAGGCTATGGTGTTGATGTAGAAGCCCTCCGTGATGGATACCCCCTCCGGTGGAGCTCCGGAACAGGCCCCAAGATGGGATCTCGTGGATACAGAAAGTTACCGCAGTGGAATTAGGGTTTTGGCTCCGTATCTGATCGTTTGGGGGTACGTAGGTATATATAGGAGGAAGGAGTACGTCGGTGGAGCAACAGGGGGCCCACGAGGGTGGAGGGCGCGCCTAGGGGTAGGCGCGCCCCCCTACCTCGTGGCCTCCTCCTTTGTTTCTTGACATGGGGTCCAAGTCTCCTGGATCATATTCGGTGAGAAAATCACATTCCCGAAGGTTTCATACCGTTTGGACTCCGTTTGATATTCCTTTTCTTCGAAACCCTAAAATAGGCAAAAACATCAATTGTGGGTTGGGCCTTCGGTTAATAGGTCAGTCCCAAAAATAATCTAAAAGTGGATAATAAAGCCCAATAATGTCCAAAATAGTAGATAATATAGCATGGAGCAATCAAAAATTATAGATACGTTGGAGACGTATCAGCATTGTCTAGAGTTTTACTAGTGTTGGTGTCAAAACCGGGAGATCTCGGGTAGGGGGTCCCGAACTGTGCGTCTAAGGCGGATGGTAACAGGAGGCAGGGGACACGATGTTTTACCCAGGTTCGGGCCCTCTTGATGGAGGTAAAACCCTATGTCCTGCTTGTTTACTCTTGATAATATGAGTAGTACAAGAGTTGATCTACCACGAGATCAGAGAGGCTAAACCCTAAAGGCTAGCCTATGGTATGATTGTATGTTGTCCTACGGACTAAAACCCTCCAGTTTATATAGACACTGGAGGGGGCTAGGGTTACACAAGGTCGGTAACAAAGAAGGAGATATACATATCTGTATTGCCTAGCTTGCCTTCCACGCCAAGGAGTGTCCCATCCGGACACGAGACGAAGTCTTCAATCTTGTATCTTCATAGCCCAACAGTCTGGCCAAAGGATATAGTTCGGCTGTCCGGAGACCCCCTAATCCAGGACTCCCTCAGTAGCCCCTGAACCAGGCTTCAATGACGATGAGTCCGGCGCGCAGTGTTGTCTTCGGCATTGCAAGGCGGGTTCCTCCTCCGAATACACCACAGAAGAGTTTGAATACAAGGATAGTGTCCGAACCTGCAAAATAAGTTCCACATACCACTGTAGAGAGAATAATATTTCCACAAATCTAATCTGCTGACACGTTTTGGCAGCATGACATCACGCCATGGCCCGGTAATTATTCGAACCGTTTTTCTTTAACCAGCCCCGCACATAACGCGAGGCGGTTTCTTGACACGTCTTGTCAAAGCAGAGATCGTGTTCCCTTATTATGGGATTCTCATCAATACGGGTGTGGGTAACCCAACCGCGCCACCAATTACGGCGCTTGGGGGATAAGCGAGTTTTACCAGGCTAGTGGGGGCGCATAGTTTCATCCGCCCTTATAAAGGGATAAGGTCTCACCTTTTCCTACCCACGCCTTCTTCCTGCTTGCTCATCCATTCTTGCGCACTCGAGCTCCAACGCCCAAGTGCACATCCTTCTCCTCAACTCTCTCCAAACATGTCCGGAGCGGGAGGCAAGTGGATGGCCTCCTCCGTCACGGAGGGACACATCAAAAAGCTACGCAGAGCCGGATACTTAGCCGCGGATATCGCGCACCAGCTGCCAGCCGCGGGGCAGATCGTCCCTACCCCGAAACCTCACGAGAGGGTGGTTTTCCTCCCCCACTTCGTCCGCGGACTGGGTTTCCCCTCCATCCATTCGTCCGCGACCTTATGTTCTATTATGGGCTGGACTTTCATGATCTGGCCCCGAATTTTATCCTCAACATCTCGGCGTTCATCTTCGTGTGCGAGGCTTTCCTCCGCATCCGGGCCCACTTCGGCCTGTGGCTGAAGACCTTCAATATCAAGCTGAAGGTGGTTGGCGGCCAACAAGTGGAATGCGGCGGAGCCATGGTGGGCAAAATGCCCAACGTTATATGGCTCGAGGGCTCCTTCGTGGAGACCATAAAGGGGTGGCAATCGGGGTGGTTCTACATCACCGAGCCACACGACACCAACTCGGTGGCGGCCCCCGAGTTTCGATCCGAAATCCCCACGCGGCTCACTTCTTGGAAGGAGAAGGGCCTGTCCTGGGGTTCATCGGTGGAGCTGGACGGACTCCAGAAGTGTATCTAAAACATGATAAGCAAGAAACTTAAGCTTGTCAACATAGTCCAGGTCATGCTCTTTCGCCGGATCCTCCCATGTCAACAACGGGATTTCAACTTATGGGAGTTCGACCCGCCCCAGCACCAGACTCTACACGAGCTCTTCGACATGATGCATAAGGACGTCTGGAGGGTGCTGTTCAAGGACGCCGAGGTCCCCCCTTCTCTCACCAAGGACCGCGGGCTAAGCGCGAAGCGCCCTGCGAATTTGGTAAGTCCTATACATCTGGTAGGATATTTATTTCCCATAGCTTAACCATGCGTGGGGTCTAAGCTCCCATTCCTTTGACAGGACTAGGTCGAGACATCGGAACAGATTAACTGTCCGGCCCCTCTGCCCGAAGACACTGCGGACGCCCTCCTGACGGAGATGCGGACTCCGGCTCCTTATGAGGTGCCGGAGAAGACCAAGAAGAAGGCCAAGGGAACCTGAAAGAGTTCCCGGCGCCAGGTGGTATCAGACTCATCGTCTGATAATACCAAGATGCACTCCTCCCATGAAAACGAGGAGAAGGAAGATGAAGATTCTCCCCCTCCAGCCGGGGGAGACAAGAAAAGGAAGGCCGCCCCAACCGGGGAGGCCGAAGGGTCCAAGAAGGGAAGGACTCTCCTTCCGGACTGCTCCACCACCGCCGTCGACGGTGAAGACGAGTGGCTGCTCAGGGCCAAGCCCCTGGCGAAGTCGTAAGTATTCGGATACCAGAGTAACTCATAGCATACCTTTGTCGCACTGCTTCTCCTAATGTCGAATATGATTATGCAGTCCGCCCCAAGCCCGTATCGACGCATCATCATCGGACGGTTCCTTGGACTCATTGGACATGAATAGTGATACACTTCCAACCGCCTCCTCTCCTTGCCCTACGGACAATGCCGAGGTATTGTCTCAAGGGGCACCGAGCCGGGGGGAGACAGTCCCGGAGGTGCCTCAAGGCAACCTTCCGGACTCCAGGAGCAAAGGGAGCAAGGCTCCCGGGGGCTCCAAGTTCGGCCCTCAGCCGAACACTGCGCCGGAACCTCCAGTGGTTCCGGACTCGGGCAGGCGGCCCCCTTCCAAAAGGGGCAAGCTATCCGTGCCGGTGACCTCTGTCCATCCAGAGGCACCGGACGACCTACTGGGAGCGCTTCGCGGCGTTTCCATCAATGAAGAGCACCGCACTATTATGAGTGCGGTGATCAAGAAGGTTCAGTCCGCCAAGAGCGGACTGACTGAAGCCTGTGCTAGCCTTCTAACAGGCTTTGAGGTAAGTATTTAAAATATAGGAAAAATATTACCACATAGACAGTAGCCCATGATGCTCTGTTTGGTGTTCACAAAGAAAAGCCGAATAGAGGATCAAATAATATCTACAGGAGTCTAAAATAAGTATGTCTGTATGTGTATGCAGGCTTCGCTGCTGACCTCTGTCGCACTGACTGCGGAGGTCGCCGCACTGAAGCAGGACCTCGAGGGGTCCGAGAAAGAGCTCGGCCTTGCCAAGAGGCAGCTCGAGGAGAACAAAGGTAAGTAATACCTTGTCTATATATAAAAGAAAATGTGGTTGCGAAATGACAGGATCATCATGAATGTGCCAGGGGCCACGACCGAAGTGGCGACCCTGAAGCAAGCGCTATCCGAGGCCAAAAACAAAGCGGCCAAGGAGCACACCGAGCGGGAAAAGCAAGAGGCACGGGTGGGTGAGGTGTAGCAAGAGCTCCAAGCTCTCATGAAGAAGCACGAGGCTTTGGAGCTTGACTCGAAGAGGCGAGAGTCCAAGCTTGTCGCGTCCCTCGAGAGCTCAAAGCATGCCAAGGCTGAAGGCCCAAAGGCCCTCCAGGAGATTGAGGCAATGAGGAAGATAGCGGCTGGTAAGGCATTCAATATGCAAAGCAAGCATGTGAAAGTAAATTACTTGTTACTTACCCGAGTCCGGAGCTCTCCAGGAGCATTCGCAGATTTTACCCGCGGCGTGTCGGATGCCGTGAAATATTACCAGGCCGAGGAGAGAAGCTCGATGGAGAAGTTGTTCTGGTCTCAGTATACTAGGACTAAACACCCGATGCCTATGAGCGACCAGCTGAAGCAACTGGTCAAGCTGCACAAGGCGGCCGAACAGGCCATGAAGGGCTTTATAGTCCGGGTGTGGCCTGGCGACTCCCTTCCCAACAGCTACTTCGGCCTGGTGAGGCGGCTTGTGGATGCCTGCCCACGGCTGGAAATCATCAAGCGGTTCGTCTGCATTGAAGGTGCCCGCCGGGCTTTTGCCCGTGCAAAGGTGCACTGGGCCAAGATGGATGCCGAGAAGCTGGTGAAGGAGGGGCCGCCGCAGGGCAAGGAGCATCACCACCCCGAAATGTATTATGAGGGTGTCCTGAAGGGTGCCCGTCTTGTGGCGGACGAGTGTGCGAAGGATGTAATTTTTGAATGAACTTGCTCGTGTGATCCTGTATTATGAAAACTTGTTCATATGCGCTATGCAACACTTGTTTGAATTTAAAATATTACCTTCTGTGCGGCTGTTTATCAAATCTGAGAGATGGCTAGTCGTCGGCTTCTGCCCCCATGCCACGAGTGCTGGGGTGTTCGGGATAAATCTGAGCACTCTTTTTCCCATTTTTGGGTCCTTCGAGGGAGGTGCTCAGCACAACGAACAAGACAATCGGACTATAATGCTTTATCACTCTCACTTAGTCATAGAAGTCTACAATTTTAAATTTTGGCGAAGCCCCTGTATTCGGAAGGCCGAATTCGGGGCACTATACACGCCTTAAGCCGGACAAAGCCGACTCCTCGCTCTAAGCGGCATAAGTCTTCAGGGACTCGAGACCTCTCGAACAGTGACCAGCTCATGCCATATCATGACAATCAGTTTTAGCTTTCTCTACTGAGGTGCTTAGCCCAGATGAACCGGGGCACAATCGCAGTAGTTCTCCCAGTGCTACCTTAGCCGATATAGCGGAACGTAAGGTACCAAAACATGGGAGTCGGGCAAACCCAACTATTGACCCAAGACATGATTCGGAGCTGATGCATATAATGCTATAAGTTCGGGGTGCCGCACTGTCGAAAGTGTTCGGACCTCTCACGTCGTATTATGGGGTACGCTGAAGCCCCTGGCGTATTGGCCGTACCAGTGTACGAGTGCTGAATGTCATGAATGAACATATATATAAGAAGAATGCGATAATAGTCTAGTGCTATGCATTGTTTATTCAAAAAGGTGTGTCGAAGTAGAATGATACAATTAGTGCGATAAGCAAAAAGTAGGACTATTTAACATGTCCCCTCCAAGGGCAAGTTGAGGAATGGTATTTAAAGCAGGTATTTCACTCCTTATCAGAGACCACCTGGGAATTCCTTGATACGACGTAGCTTTCTGCCTCCTTGGTTGTTGTATCGTGTGTTCGGCAATCGTACTACCGGACGGGGCTTCCAGAGATTAAAGTCCTGAAAGAAAGAAAAATAACAAAGCGGAAAGCCCCTAGTGCGGTTGAGCCGCGTCTTGGGGCATGCCATAGTCGTGCCCCCCTCCCCACCCATGCCCATGGTGTTTTCAATGCGTAATTATGTACGTGTGGCACGGATTTCGCCGTTTGGTTGGGACTGGGGTGGGGGCCGCATTGCTATGCGAGCTCGGAACGTGCCAGGCGGTCTTGTTGCTGATTACTCCGGGTGCGCTTGAAGGTGTCCGGGTCCTTAATCGCCGAACTAGTGGATTGCCTTAAGAGGCTGCTTTGCGCTTCTGTTGTGAGGGTCGCAATGTGCTCCTCCGTGCGGAGAGAGCGCTCTGTTTTTCCATTAACTGTGATGACCCCTCGAGGTTCTGGCATCTTGAGCTTGAGGTATGCATAATGCGGTACCGCATTGAATCTCGCAAATGCGGTTCGCCCGAGCAGTGCATGATAGCCACTGCGGAACGGGACTATATCAAAGATTAACTCCTCGCTTCGGAAGTTATTCGGGGATCCGAAGACCACTTCCAGTGTGACTGAGCCTGTGCAATGGGCCTCTACACCTGGTATGATGCCTTTGAAGGTCGTTTTTGTGGGTTTGATCCTTGAGGGGTCTATACCCATTTTGCGCACTGTGTCCTGATAAAGCAGGTTCAGGCTGCTGCCGCCATCCATAAGGACTCGAGTGAGGTGAAATTCGTTAATGATTGGGTCTAGGACCAGTGCGGTGAATCCGCCATGACGGATACTAGTGGGGTGGTCCCTGCGATCGAAGGTGATCGAACAAGAGGACCATGGGTTGAACTTTGGGGTGACTGGCTCCAACGCATATACGTCCCTTAGCGCATGCTTCCGCTCCCTCTTGGGGATGTGGGTTGTGTATATCATGTTCACCATCCGCACTTGTGGGGGGAACCTCTTCTGTCCTCCGGTGTTCGGCTGCCGGGGCTCCTCCTCGTCATCGCTATGTGACCCCTTATCTTTGTTTTCGGCATTTAACTTGCCGGCCTGCTTGAACACCCAACAATCCCTGTTGGTGTGGTTGGCTGGCTTGTCGAGGGTGCCGTGTATTTGACACGAGCGATCGAGTATTCGGTCCAAACTGGACGGGCCCAAAGTGCTTCTTTTGAATGGCTTTTTCCGCTGACCGGATTTAGAGCCTTTGAATCCAGCATTGACTGCCGTATCCTCGGTATTGTCGTTGTTGATGCAGCGCTTGTGTTTGTTGCGACGTGACCTGCCATTGCCATCCTTGGTATCCAAAGTACCATGGTTCTTTGATATGTTATTGCTGCGAGCCAGCAAGCTGTCTTCTCCCATGCAAAAGCGGGTCATGAGTGTCGTGAGGGCTGCCATAGATTTCGGCTTTTCCTGGCCAAGGTGCCGGGCGAGCCACTCGTCGCGGATGTTGTGCTTAAAAGCTGCTAGGGCCTCTGCATCTGGACAGTCGACGATTTGATTTTTCTTTGTTAGGAACTATGTCCAGAATTGCCTGGTCGATTCCTCTGGCTGCTTAATTATGTGGCTCAAGTCATCGGCATCTGGTGGTCGCACATAAGTGCCCTGGAAGTTGTCGAGGAATGCGGCTTCCAGATCTTCCCAACAGCCAATGGATTCTGCTGGCAGGCTGTTGAGCCAATGCCGAGCTGGTCCTTTGAGTTTGAGTGGGAGGTATTTGATGGCGTGTAGATCGTCACCGCGGGCCATGTGGATGTGCAGGAGGAAGTCCTCGATCCATACCGCAGGATCTGTTGTGTCGTCGTATGATTCAATATTTACGGGTTTGAAACCCTCTGGGATTTGGTGATCCATTACTTCGTCTGTGAAGCATAGGGGGTGTGCAGCGCCTCTGTGCTGGGCTATATCGCAACACAGCTCAAATGAGTCTTGTCCGCTGTGTTCGGCTCGGCCGGGCTTACTTTTACTGTATCCGGCGTGACGGTTATCGTCTCGCGTAGTGGCGCACCCTCGTGATCCCTAGATCGATCTTGCGTGTTTTGCTTTGTCCTCCAATACGTCTCGCAGGTCTGGCGTATTTCCCCATGCCTTGACATTTTTATTTGAGTGACATCAGGGTGCGGGCTGAGCTTTTGGCTGAAATGCCTCTCTGTCGCGGCCACGAGGTGGCCGATCAGCCGCGTCATACGCTGGAGATGTAGGTTTTGGCGCATCCTCCTCCAGTCGGGGTAGCAACCTGCGCTTTGGGTAACTCTTGGAGGGATGTTCGAGTTTATATTCCTCGGCCGCAAGGACTTCAGTCCATCTGTAAGCTAGCAAATCCTGATCAGCTTGAAGCTGTTGTTGCTTTTTCTTAAGGCTATTTGACGTGGCTATAAGCCGGCGCTTGAAGCGCTCTTGTTCGACGGGATCCTCAGGCACGACAAATTCGTCATCATCGAGGCTTGCCTCGTATTCGGAGGGAGGCATGTAATTATCATCCTCCGCATCTCTATCTGCCGCTCTCTCGAGAGGGCTGGCTTCTCCATCCTCCTGCTCTAAATCTTGCTGGAGGGGATTGTTGTCGTCTTCGGCACTGTCCGGAGTGCTATTATCTCCTGTGCCAGTGTCACCGCTTTTGCTTTGGCGAGACTTAGAGCGGTGCCGCTGACGTTGGCACTTGGGTTGCTTCTTGGAGGGGTCATCCTCCGCTGTCTCGTCGCCATTGCCTTCTTTGGGTGTGTCCACCATGTATATATCATATGATGAGGTGGCTGTCCAGTGCCCTGTGGGCAGTGGTTCCTCTTCGTCTCCCGCATCGTCGTCCATACTGTCGATGTCTTTGGAGTCGAAGTCGAGCATGTCGGTCAAATTGTCGACAGTGGCTACTAAGTGGGTGGTGGGTGGGCGGCGAATTTCTTCGTCATCCGCATCCCAATCCTGCCGAACATAGTTCGGCCAGGACTCTCCTGACAAGGAGAGAGACCTTAATGAGTTCAGCATGTCGCCGAAAGGCGAGCGCTGAAAGATATCCGCGGAGGTGAACTCCATGATCAGCGCCCAGTCGGATTCGACAGGCACGGGCGCAGGCGGTTTGGAGTCCGTGGCCGGGGAAGAATCCGGTAGTTCGGCGTCACGGCTCCCGTGAAGGGTAAGGTCGATCCTCGGCTCGATCGCCGCTGAGAATACGGCCTCCGTGGCGGGGTCTATCCACCCGTCCATGGATGGCGCAATTGGCTCCGAATTGAGGGTCGGAGCGGTTACCGGTGCGGTCTCCTGAACACTATCCGATGGTAGAGCTAAATCATGCTCATCGTGACCGTGCGGCGCACTCGGCAGGGGCTCGAATCCGTCGAAGATCAAGTCTCCGCGGATGTCGGTCGTGTAGTTTAAGCTTCCAAACCTGACCTGGTGGCTAGGGGCGTAACTCTCGATCTGCTCCAGATGGCCAAGTGAGTTGGCCCGCAGTGCGAAGCCGCCGAATACAAAGATCTGTCCGGGGAGAAAAGTCTCACCCTCGAACTAGAAGCGGATGAGTATCGAATGAATGGATACTCTTAGATAGAACTAGAAAAAGCAAATTTGATTAATGCTACTTCTATGAGTTTGGAACAATTGGAAAGGTCTAAAAATGAAACCCTTTATTTTGAAAAACAAAGGGCAATGAATCAGGTCTGACAACGGGTTTTCCAGGAATGCATCGCTATCGATGATCGGAGGATCCATCAAGCCTAACGGCGACGACACAGAGGAACTCTCAATGAAAGCATCAATGTCGGTGTCAAAACCGGCGGATCTCGAGTAGGGGGTCCCGAACTGTGCGTCTAAGGCGGATGGTAATAGGAGGCAGGGGACACGATGTTTTACCCAGGTTCGGGCCCTCTTGATGGAGGTAAAACCCTACGTCCTGCTTGTTTATTCTTGATAATATGAGTAGTACAAGAGTTGATCTACCACGAGATCGGAGAGGCTAAACCCTAAAAGCTAGCCTATGGTATGATTGTATGTTGTCCTACGGACTAAAACCCTCCGGTTTATATAGACACCGGAGGGGCTAGGGTTACACAAGGTCGGTTACAAAGGAGGAGATATACATATCCGTATTGCCTAGCTTGCCTTCCACGCCAAGGAGAGTCCCATCCGGACACGAGACGAAGTGTTCAATCTTGTATCTTCATAGCCCAACAATCCGGCCAAAGGATATAGTCCGGATGTCCGGAGACCCCCTAATCCAGGACTCCCTCAACTAGCATAATGGATAACATTTAATTTTTAATCAACTCTTTGTCCTAAAACAACACCAACAGCATAATCACTAGCATCACATATAATTTCAAAAGGCAAGTTCCAATCAGGTGTTTGAACAATAGGTGCAGTAGTTAAGGCTTTCTTAAGTGTTTCAAAGGCTTCTACACAATCATCATCAAAAACAAATGGAACATCATTTTGTAAAAGATTTGTAAGAGGCCTAGAAATTTTAGAGAAGTCTTTAATAAATCTCCTATAGAAACCAACATGACCGAGAAAACTATGAATACCTTTAATATCTCTGGGACAAGGCATTTTCTCAATTGCATCAACTTTAGCTTTATCCACCTCAATACCTCGTTCAGAAATTTTATGTCCCAAGACAATACCTTCATTAACCATAAAATGGCACTTCTCCCAATTCAAGACAAGATTAGTTTGCTCACATCTCTGCAAAACTCAATCAAGGTTGCTTAAGAAATCATCAAAAGAAGTTTCGTAAATGGAAAAGACATCCATGGAAACCTCAACAATCTTTTCACAAAAATCATAGAATATATCAGTTATACTTCTTTGAAAGGTAGCAGGTGCATTGCATAAACCAAAAGGCATACGTCTATAAGCATAAGTTCCAAAAGGACAAGTAAAGGTGGTTTTCTCTTGATCCGGTTGTGATACAGGTATTTGAGAAAAACCAGAATATCCATCAAGAAAACAAAAGTGTGTGTGCTTAGATAGTCTTTCTAGCATTTGATCAATAAAAGTAAAAGGGTAATGATCTTTTCTAGTTGCTTTATTTAGTTTTCTAAAATCAATTACCATTCTATAGCCAGTGACAATTCTCTCTGGAATAAGTTCATTTTTATCATTAGGAACAACAGCAATACCTCCCTTCTTAGGGACAAAATGAGTGGGGCTTACTCATCTACTATCAGCTATGGGATAGATTATACCTGCTTCCAGAAACTTTACTATTTCAGTTCTTACCACTTCTTTCATTTTAGGATTCAAACGTCATTGATGATCAACAACGGGTTTAGCATCAGGTTCCATATTAAGCTTGTACTGACAGAGAGTGGGACTAATGCCCTTAAGATCATCAAGAGTATATCCAATATAGGCTCGGTGCTTCCTCAGAATTTTCAATAATCTTTCTTCTTCATGTTCTGAAAGGTTAGCACCAATAATAACATGATATATCTTTTTCTCATCAAGATAAGCATATTTCAAAGTGTCAGGCAATTGTTTTAATTCAAACACAGGATCACCTTTAGGTCAAGGAGGACCTCCTAGAGGTTCGATAGGCAAATTATGTTTAAGCAGATGTCGTTGTTCAAAGAAGATTTTATCTATTTCTTTTCTTTCATGCATATGCATATCATTTTCATGGTCCAGCAGATATTGTTCTAATGGATCAGTAGGAGGCACGACAATAGAAGCAAGACCAATTATTTCATACTTACTAGGTAATTCTTTCTTATGGGGTTGTCTATTAAACTTGGAGAAATTAAATTCATGAGACTCATCACCAAAGCTAACACTGACAGATTGTTTATGACAATCTATAGTAGCATTGACAGTGTTCAAGAAGGGTCTACCAAAGATAATGAGACAAAAGTCATCTTGTGGGGAACCAAGAACAAGAAAATCAGTAGGATATTTTATTTTCCCACACAAGACTTCAACGTCTCTAACAATCCCAAGTGGTGTGATGGTGTCCCTATTGGCAAGTTTAATAGTAACATATGTGTCTTGTATTTCAGCGGGTGCTATGTCATTCATAATTTCTTGGTATAAGGTAAAAGGGATAGCACTCATGCTAGCACCTAAATCACATAAACCATGATAACAATGATATCCTATTTTGACTGAGACAACAGGCATGCCAACAACAACTCTATGTTTATCTTTCCCATCGGGTTTGGCAATTCTAGCAGCTTCATCACAGAAATAAATAATATGCCCATGAATATTTTCTACAATGAGATCTTTAACCATAGCAACACTAGGTTCTACTTTAATTTGTTCAGCAGGTTTAGGTGCTCTAATATTACTTTTGCGAACCACTATTGAAACCTTAGCATGTTCCTTCATCCTGACAGGAAATGTTGTTTTTCAATATAAGCAGTAGGAACAACTGGGTCAACATTGTAAATAATAATTTCGTCTTTAGATATGACTAGTTCTTTAATATCTTCTTTAATAGGGGTATGATACTTAAACCACTTCTCCTTAGGGAGGTCAACGTGAGTAGCAAATGATTCACAAAAAGAGGCTACTATCTCAGAGTCAAGTCCATATTTGGTGCTAAACTTTTGAAATGCATCGGTATTCATAAAAGATTTAACACAATCAAACTCAAGCATAATACATGACTCTTTACCTTTGTCGAGTTCCCAATCTTCAGAGTTGCGTTTAATTCTTTCCAAAAGATCCCACCTGGATTCAATAGTCTTCTTGATAAAAGAACCAGTATCAAGAAGTATCAAGCATGGATTTATCATCACGAGAAAGCAAAGCATAAATGTTATGAATGATAATTTCTCCAGAGAGCTCATGATTGGGGCATGAATATAACATTGACTTAAGCCTCCCCCAAGCTAGAGTGATACTTTCTCCTTCATTAGGCCAAAAATTATATATGTAACTCCGATCACGGTGAACTAGATGCATAGGATAATTTTTTTGGTGAAATTCCAATTTCAATCAATTCCAATTCCAGGATCCAATATCATTGCATAGCCTATACCATGCCAATGATTTTCCCTTCAAATATAAACGGAAAACCTTCTTCTTAGCTTCATCTCCAGGCAAACCTGCAAGCTTAAATAATGCATAAATTTCATCCACATATATCAAGTGCATATCAGGATGTTCGGTTCCATCTCCAGCATAAGGATTAGCTAGCAGTTGTTCTATCATACCCGAAGGAATTTCATAACCAATATTTTCAGTAGGTGCAATAGGTTGAGGGGCAACAAATTTTGGTTCCGGTCGAGGTGAAGATACCCCGAACAAACCTCTCAAAGGATGGTTCTCCATAGTAACAAGTAACACTAAATTTCAGCTTGTAGTAATAATTTTTCCTTACCAAGAGGGCTTCACTCCCTGGAAATGGAGCCAGAAAAGAGCCTTGATGACCCACAAGTGCAGGGGATCAATCGCAGTCCTTTCGATAAGTAAGTGTGTCAAACCCAACGAGGAGCAGAAGGAAATGACAAGTGCTTTTCAGCAAGGTATTTTCTGCAAGCACTAAAATTGTCGGTAACAGGTAGTTTTATAGCAAGATAATTTGTAGCGAGCAAGTAACGGTAATGGTAAATAAAGTACAGCAAGGTATCCCAACCCTTTTGTGGCAAAGGATAGGCCAAAACAATATCTTATAATAAGCAAAGCGTTCTTGAGGGGTACACGGGAATTTCATCTAGTCCCTTTCATCATGTTGGTTTGATTCGTGTTCGCTACTTAATTTGATATGTGGGTGGACCGATGCTTAGGTGTTGTTCTTACTTGAACAAACCTCCTACTTATGATTAACCCCCTCGCAAGCATCCACAATTACGAGAAAAGTATTAAGATAAAATCTAACCATAGCATTAAACTTTTGGATCCAAATAGGTCCCTTACAGAGTAGCACATAAACTAGGGTTTAAGCTTCTGTCACTCTAGCAACCCATCATCTAATAACTACTCCATAATGCATTCCCTTAGGCCTAAATATGATGAAGTGTCATGTAGTCGACGTTCACATGACACCACTAAGGGAATCACAACATACATATCATCAAAATATCGAACACATATCAAGTTCACATGATTACTTGCAACAAGATTTCTCCCATGACCTCAAGAACAAAAGTAACTACTCACAAATGATAACCATGCTCAAGATCAGAGGGGTATTAAATAACATAATGGATCTGAACATATAATCTTCCACCAAATAAACCATATAGTAATCAACTACAAGATGTAATCAATACTACTAGTCACCCACAAGCACCAATCTAAGGTTTCGGTACAAAGATTGAACACAAGAGATGAACTGGGGTTTGAGAGGAGATGGTGTTGTTGAATATGTTGATGGATATTGCCCTCCCCAAGATGGGAGAGTTGTTGGTGGTGATGATGACAATGATTTCCCCCTCCGGGAGAGAAGTTCCCCCAGTGGAATCGCTCTGTCGGAGGGCAAAAGTGCTCCTGCCCAAGTTCCTCCTCGAGATGGCGGCGCTTCGTCCCGAAAGTCCTTTCCTTATTTTTTTTTCTAGGTTAAAATGACTTATATATGAGAAGAGGGGCAGCGGAGATGGGCCGAGGAGGGCACAACCCACCAGGGCGGCCCTGGGGGGCCTGGCACGCCCAGGTGGGTTGTGCCCACCTGGTGGCCCCCCTTCGGTAGTTATTTGCTCCAGTAGTTTTTATATATTGCAAAATAATTCTCCGTAAATTTTCAGCTCATTTTGAGATGTGCAGAATAGGTAACACTGACGTAGCTTTTTCAGGTCCAGAATTTCAGCTGCCGACATTCTCCCTCTTTATGTAAAGGCATTAGAATTACTCCATAAAGCATTATTATGCATAAAACATTATAAATAACAGTAGAAAACATGATGCAAAATGGACGTATCAGTACTTTCATGAGGGCATCTGTCGTGTTAACCCCACGACACTTATACATATTCTTTGTTCCCTTTGTGTCAAATCAATAAATTTGGGTTGAAATACTTCCCATGAAAATTGTCGTGATCCCTTATACTTGTGGGTCATCAATGAGGTCGAGCGAGAAAAAGTGGAGGAGTGTGTGTGAAAGAGGATGGGATCGAGGGATAAGCAGTCGGTTGGGCCACACCAGGGTACATGTCACATGTTGGGATGGAAGGGAAAGAAGGATCACATGGGGGATGGGCAGCCACGTGGGAATGAAGCGGTCATGGTCGAGGTGACCGGCAGGAGCGAGATTGGTTGGTCGATTCACATCATTAGCCTTATAAGTTGGTCTCCTACACCCTCCACTAGTGTAGTGAGACTGAACTTTCCACACTCCCTTATGTATGAATGGATCTCGGTGATTTTTTGTTAAACTGATGAATCTATACCTACTAATAAAGTGAGGTGCATTTCTCTAAATTTTGGTCCGTTCACCATATAGAATTATTTTCTCTCATACATATCTGGGGTGGTACTAAATTTTTTGTCCATCCATGCATAAATAAATGTTTGAGCCAGGCCTCAAAACCATGTAGTCAAGGGGCCTACTCTACACCTCCCCCCTCCAATTAGGTCATAGGGAGTCAGTCCCCTGCATGGGCCAAGGGGCCGACTCCGCATTTTTTTCTTTAATTGGGCCGCAGGGACAAATGCTAACCCATGTGGGATTCATACTCATGGTCTCCCCTACCAAAACGAAGGCTTCAGCCGAGTGATCTTAGCGTAGAATTGTGTTATAAGATAGGGTTTGTTAGCCAATTAATAGTACCACCTCGATTCTTTACACCTAATGCCATCAATTTATATATAATTTACAATATTAACCAGTCGTCTCATGATCCAAGAAACAGAGTGAACAAATAGAAAGACTCGATAAAGGAGGGAACATGCATGGCTCAAGCAAATTAGATCATGATCTGAAAGAAATTATTTATGGTCTAAAGACACGGAAGGAATTAACTCATAAAGATTGTGTGGGGATGCAATGGATCTCAAAGGAGGACGTTACACCATCAAAGGCATTAATCGCCGTAATCAATGGTGGGATTGTGGGACACGATCATACACACAGGACACGGAGAGAGACAAGGTCACCTAAACCTCTATACATTCTATGTTGGTGGGCTAATTGAACACGCATTCCATCTATGACGGTTAGATCATAATTAAACGGAATGGTGAGATAATTAAATGGGATCCATGAGACATGTGGGTGCATAATCAAAGAAGAAGAATGCACTTTTTTTAAATTAGGAGCAATGCACATGTTGCACGATGCAATTCTATCTATGGTAGTTTCCTCAAATTGTGAGGGCATGTATGAATATGGTGTTTAGCCCGTAACTAAAAGGATTGAGGGCCTGCATTGATCAGTTAAATCCCTTCTTCAATGATTAATTATTTCATGATTAATGTAAAATTGATAAGAATTTCTTATGGACCCTTGTATCGCGCTGGTGGTTGTTTTTTTTTTGAAACGGAGGCAAAAGATTTGCCTCATCCATTAAATAAGAGGAGAATAGAGTTTAGAGTTTTTACAAGCGCCCTTGCAACATGGCATGGCAATTACTCTCGTACAACAAAACACCCTAGTTTCTTAGCACCTGCCGTAACCCATAATTTTGCCTCAAGCACGATATTTTGGAGCAGGATAGGCGGTGGCGCGCTCTTGTTACGAAACACCCGCGCGTTTCTCTCGTTCCAAATAGTCCAAGAGACAAGCATGGTGAGGGAGGCCATCGCTCGTCTATTGGGGTTTCGCATGTCGGTCCTTTTATCCCACCATTGCATGAGGGAATCCTCAAGGTGCCAATTGGAGGTGTCCATGTGCACAAGACCAAACTTGTCAATGACCGATCGCCAAAGCCTAATGGAGAAGCGGCACTTGACGAAGAGGTGGATGCCTGATTCTTGCTCACGTTTGCAAAGAGGGCAAAGCCCACAATTATCCCAACCACGCCGCACCAACCGGTCGGCGGTCCAGTTCCGGTCTTGCAAGGTCAACCAGGCGAAGAATTTAACCTTAGGGGGGCCCCAAGCTCTCCAAACCATGTGGTGAATGGGCGAGTGCGTCAGGCCAAGGAATTGCGCCTTATAAGCTGTGGACGCCGAGTACTGCCCATCATCAGCATGTTTCCAAACAATGTCGTCCTCAACGTGATCGTCAAGATGGAAGTCATGCACAAGTGCCCAAAGCGAGAAAAGTTCCCGGATGTGTGCGGCGGAGACAATAGTGGCATGCTTGATGTGGGTCATCCAAGCGTTCCCTCGTAGGGCCTGGCGAAGCGTCGATCTCTTCCTTTTTGAGGCTTGAAAAATAAGAGGGGCAATATCCTTGGGCTTGCGGCCAAGCAACCACGGGGAGTCCCAGAACGGTATTTTTGCACCATTGCCAACGATGATTGTGGTGGAGGCATAGAAGAAATCCATATCTTCGTTGGTGCACGGGTTGCCCAAGCCAACCCAAAGCTTGGTAGGCTCCTTCCATTCATACCATGGCCACCTTAGTCGCAAGGCCCGAGCAAACTTGTCGGTGTTGAGGATGCCCAGGCCTCCATAGATCGTAGGCCTGCAGACCATGTCCCAATTGACCTTACATTTTGCGTCGGTCGTCTTGTCCGACCCTGACCAGAGGAAGGCCCTCTCAATCTTGTTGATATTATGAAGTGTGCCCTGTGGCACGATGAGAGATGTGATGGAGAAGACCGCTTGAGAGGTGATGACCGATCTGACAAGGGTAGTGCGCCCAATAGTTGTGATGCTTTGTCCCTCCCAAGTTACTAATTTTCCGGCCGCCTTGTCTTCAAGATACTGGAAGTCGACCTTCCGAAGTTGTCGTACTGAGAGCGGGAGGCCCAAATATTTGATTGGGAAAGCGGCGCGGGTCGCTGGAATGCTACTCAGAATATGCTCTAGAGGAAGGTGGCTGCATCGAATGGGCACAACCGAGCTCTTGCGGAAGTTGGTGCAGAGTCCCGTCACCTCGCCGAAACCCCTTAGGATCACTAAGAGGTTATCAATGTCCTGCTTGATTGGGGCCATGAAGATGGCCGCGTCGTCCGCATAGAGGGAGGTTCTCATCATGACGCCGCGGCCGCGGATCCTATGGATGATGCCCTTGTGAGTTGCGATGTCGAGGATATGTTGAAGGGGGTCAATTGCAAGGATGAATAGTAGAGGTGAAATTGGGTCCCCTTGACGAAATCCGCGGCCGTGCTTGATCGGGGGGCCCGGAAGCCCATTGAGGAGAACGCGCGAAGAGGAAGATGAGAGTAGAGCGGCGATCCAATTCCGGAATTTGCAAGGGAACCCCTTGCGTTGTAATAAGTCGAGGATGTATTCCCATTTGACCGAGTCGAAAGCTTTTCTAATGTCAAGCTTGAAGAGGAGGGCTGAAGTCTTGCGCTTGTGCAACCGTCTCGCAAAATTGTGCACATACATGAAGTTGTCATGGATACTCCTCTTCTTTATGAAAGCACTTTGGGCATTGGAGACGAGAACGTCCATGTGAGGGGCAAGCCGCAGGGAAAGAATCTTGGCGATAATCTTGGCCTTGTTTTGGTGGATGAAGAAAGTAGTGTTCTCTTTGTATCGAAACATGTAATGGTGTGTTTGCACATATAATCCTCACCGTTTCACACCATGTTTTTTTCTCTTCTTGCAACGCACGGGCATTTGTGCTTGTAAAATAAAGACGGTAAAGTCCAATAATTCAGCGCGCAGTCACCGGCGATGAAATCCCAGAACCAAACGTGGACTTGGCCTCTACGCCAACTCAAAATCCCCTTCGACCACATCAAGATTTGACTCTGCCTCGACGGTTGAGGCCGACAGCGCCCAGAGCCGGCTCTCCCTATCGCCCACCGGCAAGGGGAGCGGGTCCCACCGGGAGAGATGGCGACGGGGGGAGAGTGGGTTCCTACCAGGAGAGAAGACCTTGCATGTGGCCGATGGCGCAGGACACACCTATCTCCCATGGTATCACCTGTCTCGGGCTGTACACTTAGGGCCTTTTGATTTACAGGATCCTTAAAATGCGGGAATAGGAAAAGCACAGGAATAGAGTGTCATGTTCTTTTGTACCCTACAAGATTCGGAAGAGTGTTTGATAGCACATGGAAAACAAATAAACTAAAAAAGAGGTTTAAATGGTTTCCTTCAGAATATAGTACAAATGAGTTCTATGAATTTTTTTTGAAATTCCTAAGAATTTTCAATCTACGAATCAAACCACCGGTTGTAGGTGAAAAATCCTAAGGATCCAAATCCTTCAAAATTCCTTTTGTTATATAAAAAAGGAGGAGCCCCTACCGCTTCGCCCATCGCTCACGGTCTGGCACCTAATACGGACTACAGTTTGTCTAATTCATATCTAGATATTTTTTAAGGATGTCACATCTAAATTTCCATAAATAAAGCAGCAATAAGAACAAAAAAAACTAAGAAAAAAATAAACCACAAATATAGTGGACATTAGATTAGATGTGTCCTAGACAGACCCGACGGACTAATCCACCAAACCAAATTGCACACGCTCGGAGCAGGAAATATATGGAGTACATGTCATACTACTCAAATAGGATTTTCTCCGTGCTTCGCTTTTCCCCTACGTTGAGATTTGCAGCACGCCATTCGTAGTGGAGACCCCGCTCGCTAGAAATGAGTTTCGCGCACCTTGGCGGAAACCTTGGAGCTCCTCAGGTGTGCTCATCTGTTCATGTTTCTTCGGGGGCTCTCTCGTTGGTTTGCTCTGGCATGTGCAGTCGATCAGGGTACGTGGAAAACGACCAAGTAGTAGATCATACGGATGCAACACCCAGCTGAATCTCACTATTGCCAGCTTCGTCAAACTGTCGGCGGAGCTTCCATACCATGGCTCAGGGTGGCACAGCATGTGGAATCATTACTTTCCATCAGAGAAGCCCAACACGTAAAGGGACGGTCATGGTCCAGAGACTCGTTCGAATAATGCTCCTTCATCACCCGTCACTGAGTCTCCTGACCATCGAGAGCCCCTAGCGCTCCCTAAGCTTCCCGGAGCCACAAATACCATCAGGCCTAACGCTAGCACGAGAGACACGAGCAGCACGGGCAACACGTAATGGCACAGCTCCATTTTTTTGGTGTCGGTGCATGAACAGCGTGTGGGGGACCGAATCATTCTACAGTCACCCTTCGGCAAATTCGTGTTTTGACATTTTTCTGAAACCTATTCGAGATTTGACTCTAGTTTGAAAAAAATTTGAGATCTGACCCTTTTGTTACCGTCAGAGTCCATGGCGATAGGGTCTAACAGCCTACCGTCAGGGACTTTGGCGGTAGGAAACATCGCTACCGCCAACCGGGCTGGCGGTAGCCTGCACAACCCTACCGTCAAGGTGCTTGGCGGTAGGCACGAGCACGCGCTGTGTTCAATACTTAGGAGGTTTTTGGCGGTAGGGCATGCAACCCTACTGCCAGGAACCTTGACGGTAGGTTGTTATACCCTACCGCCATGGTCCCTGGCGGTAGCAAAAGGGTCAGATCTTGAAAAAAATTTAAACTAGAATCAAATCTCGAATAGGTTTCAGAAAAGGGTCAAAACACGAAATTTAGCCTCACCCTTATAAACGAAAGCACACACACTCTATCACTATGAGCATTTTCGAAAGACTGAGCTGACATGTTATTTTGAGATTAACAAAGTCGCCACATGCTCCTCTGTGGTTGCTATGGAGTATGATTTTAGGAGAACGAGGCGTGGTTCTCATATGGCCGAAGGATGTTTCTTTAAGATAGGGCTATCAGTCACGATGGCCTAGCGAGGCACTATTTTGCGTCGAATACTATGTTTGGTGTTGATTCCGGATGCATCGGGATCTCTGCAACACCACTGCAAAAACTATGGAGAAACATGATTCTTGGTTTGAACTGGGAATATTTTTTTTTTGCAAGGGTAACTATGAGTGCAAACCCATTATTGAAGATTACATCAACCGTGTGAGTCATGCTCGGCCGATGCCATCGATGACTATGTTCGCATTGGGGAAGATCTCATCCTTGAGTATCTTGAGTATGTGAGACTTTATAGCACTCGATTCTTGTATTTTTATCATGTTTATTTGGATTCTTAATTCATGTGGATCGTATGTTGTGTTTGAATTTGAATGGTTAAGTTTGAACCATTAAATTAAATATGTATTTGAATTGTTTGTTCTTTTTTTTGACAATCAATTATCTGTTCTTGAATTCTTAAGTTTTGCATTAAAGTGTTATAAATTTGAAAACGGTTGGATGAATTGGCAAAAAAAAAAAATCTGGCCATTAAGTTTTATAGATCTGCTAGATAAAGAAAAATATAGCTTTCTAGAGGATAAGAGATGCCATAGATGCCCATACCTACCCTATCACATTTGTTACTCGTGATACATGAAACCGATTATATTACGATGTTACACTTATTTTTCCTATTAAAATATCACATGGTAGTAGTTTTTGCATGGCTCTCGTTAAGTCGGGAGATTGGTTTCTTCAAAGAGTTGTGTGTAATTTTTTGTTTCTTCAAGGGCCGGTGCTATAAGGGTTGACTGGCTCTAGTACATAGCTTTTGCCATTTTGCCACAAAAAAACTTGTATAGGTTTCTAATTAAATTCACACGAAGTTAGTGGGATTTTGGCATCTTATCTACTCCCTCCGTTCTATAATGTAAGACATTTTTAACATTAGTGTAGTGTTAAAAAATGTTTTACATTATGAAACAGAAGAAGTATATACATATTTTCGTGGGTAGGATAGTAGGTTGACGAAGCATGCCATGCATGTCCGAATGAAGAGTGTAGTTGGTTATATGGTATGCTCTCACTTTCAGCCTCTCTACTTCCACGAGACACGAACGTCTAATAAGCTAGGCCTTGGTTGCAGGCTTGCAGCGGATGAGACACCACGATGAAAAGGACTTGCGCCTCATTTTATAGAAGCTCCCTCTTTTTTATTTTTTTTCTTTGCATATAACATTTTGTCAAAGTCAAACTAGAAAAATTGATCAAATCTATAAAACAAATATCAAACATCTACAATATCAAAGTTATATGATACTATGAAAGTTAATTTTGTGATGCATCTAACAGTTTTTGTTTCATATTGTGAATATTGGTTTTTTTATAAAGTTAGTCAAACATCATAAAATTTGATTTTGATCAAATTTTATATGCAAACTAAAAAGAAACAAAGGGAGTAAAACACGAAAAGAGGATGAGGCATCGTACACGGATACACCTTTAGTTAGAGCAACTCCAATAGGGCGACCCATTTCGTCCGCGACCGTCCGTTTGGGTCAGTGCGGACAAAAAAGCCGGCCCAACGCGCCGACCCAAATGGACGTGCGTCCGCTTTCATCCGCCTTCCGACCCATTCCCGGCCTATTTTTTAGCCTGATTTGCGTCGGCGCGGACACAAGACTGACGCGCGCTCGCCCTTTTTCCTCATCGGGCCCGCTGGTCGGTGGCACATTGGATTCACACCCTCGTCCGCCTGCTACGTCGCCGACGTCGCCAGCCATTTTTTCAGATAAAAATAGATACATAGATAATTTTAGCGTACACAGATAAAAAGAAAAGACCACTACTCGTCGATTTCCGACTCCGACTCGGTAATGTCCTCCTCCGATGTCTGAATGTAGGCGTCAGCATACGCCTCGTCTTCAAAATCCTAACCTGTCGGGGATATACCCCGCGGTATGACCCGGCCGGAAGTATGACCCAGCCGGACTTGGCGATTCACTGGTGACCCGACCTGACTGGCGACTCACTAAGTGACCCGCCCGGATCTCTCCACTCACTGATGACCCGGCCGAGCCAGGTGACTCATTGGTGACCCGGCCGGCAGAGCAGAGGAGCAACAAGATCCGGTGGCCCAAGCAGACGGTTCATGGAAGGCCGGCTCGTATTATGGTGGGCCGGCTTAAGAGGAAAGTATAAGAAATATTCCCTTACAAAGGAAGCAAAACTAGGACTCCACTTGTAATAGAGTAATCCTAATTCTAATAGGATTAATCATGTAAACCGCCCCTTCAACATATATAAGGAGGGGCAGGGCACCCCAAGAGGGACGAGATTCACAAGTTCCACAAGTTGGACAAGTTAGGTTTAGACAATAGCTCTCGAGATAGAGCACTCTTACAACCGTGATCATCATCATTAATATCAATGAAGCAGGATGTAGGTTTTTACCTCCACCGTGAGGGGCCGAACCTGGGTAAAAACCTCGCGTCTCTCGTTCCACTCAACCCCTCTCAAGCTACCACATATATGCGTTGGCCTCGCGACTAAGTTCTGACACTAAGGATATCTGCCATGACAATTCCACGACACAACCCGCCGTTTCTCGTAGCTTCAGTTTCAATTGAGTTGCCTGCTTCCGCGAACGCTTGTCCTCCCGATAGGCGGCTCGCTCCCTCCTCACGTCCCTCTCCGATCTCAATTGCTTGTAGAACTGGCGCTCGTCGACGATGTCCTGCGGGAAGCCTCCGCGCCACACCACCAAGGCTTTCACGTCCTTCTCTATGATGGTGAGGCGACGCTACCGCCTCCGGTAGACACAACGATCCTCGTCGGTGAAAAGCCGCGGGAGAGGCGCCAGATCCTGCGCCCGCTGGCTCGACACGTTTGGAAAATTCATATCCCGACGAGGCCTCAGGGGGCGCCACGCCGCCGCGTCGTGCGCACGGGCCGCCTCCTCTGCGGTGTCGAAGGTGCCGAGGACGAGACGTTTCTCGCGAAACTAGATCTCGACGGAGAAGGCGCCGGAGCGGCGCTCGCGGACTCCGCGAAAATCCGAAACGCCCAGGCGGCGGATCAACATGGTGGCGCAGAGGCGGCGAGAGTGGACGATCGACAGAGTGTGGAGGGAGCGCCTTCTTTATAGCGAGCGCCGGCCGCGGCGCGCGCGCGAACCTTCCCCGCGCGCTGGAGCGCCAAAACCAGGGCAACGGCATGATGTTAAACGCGCGCGGTCATGAAATGGGTCGGCCCGTTGGGCGCACTGCCGACCCAAAACTAAAAAAGTGCGGATGGCGGGCAGGCGGCCGACCCAAATGGACAAAATGCGGATAAAAACATTGTCCATTTGGGTCAGCCCGATGGAGTTGCTCTTAGGTCGTGCTTGTACACATCCCTTGCAACTTCAACAATTTACGCATGTCCGCAATTTTCTCTCTCTTTCCGGACTCCATGCGGTGGACAGCTATGTGAGGCAGGCGATGGGGTCGTCAAGTTTGGTGCGCCTCGTTTTCCTGCACCACAGCCATGCACGGAAGAGATCATGCGCTTGTCTCCCATGCGTGCATGGTGGTGAGCTCGCCATGTTGGCGAGTCTGTTGCACAGATGGTGCAATCGGATAGGAAACGGACGCGATCAGTGGATAAGATGTGGATGTGGTGCTGGATTCTCAGGGTCGACGTCGTCCATCCGGATGTGGACACGCAGAAGCGGCTCGTCGCGACATGTCATCGTGAGACTGATGGCCAGTCGATCGCTCCCAGTGTCGTTGCCACGTTTGTGAAACGAGGGGGAAAGGAAACCTGCCAACGTGCGTGTCGGTGACCGATGTGCCCACGAGAGGCCAGGACTGCGCATAGTTTGTGCAGGATGATGACAATTCAAATCCAGCACACTAGGCCTTCAGCGCCTAGTTCATGACAAATCAAGTGGGTATTGCTTGCGACCTGCACATTGGACAACAGCAATGCAAATTCAAGCAACAGTTTTACTGTTTTCTCTCCCTCTCTTGCAATTTGGAAGGTTTTGTCCTGAATTTGTGATCGACAGGCAGAGAGCATTTATAATGCCCGGCATTATAAACCTTAGAATACTTCTTTTTTTGCGAAAACCCTTAGAATACGTATTTTAAGGTTTTCAATTTACTAGCGAAACACATGGCATATGCCATAGAAAAATATTTTTACATTCATTATCGAATGAAGTTTCTACACATAATTATTTTGAAGAATATTACACATGTTTTTTAGTAAAATTAAAGATAAGAATCAGGAGTCTAGACAGTTATGTCTGAGCTTTGGCTAAGGCGTACTCTGAAGCACTCTCTCCTCGGGCTGGCTTCCCTTGAATGAACAATCGACAGACAGAGATCCCGGTTTCGCTGGCTGAAAGAGGGCGACGCCAACTCGAAATTCGTCCAGGCGGTGGCTAATGGGAGGCGTGCTAAGAACTTCATAACACATATAAAACATGGAGATGAGACCATCACGAACCACGACAAGATGGAGGAAGTGTTCTCGGAATTATACCAATCATTGATTGGTACTGCTCATACTCAGAACCATACTCTCGATCTCCAGTTTTTGGGCATGGAGTTTGTTGATCTCAGCGAATTGGAAGAGATCTTCACCGAGGATGAAGTATGGGCCGTCATCAAGGAACTGCCAGCAGACCGAGCCCCGGGTCCGGACGGATACATCGGGGCGTTCTACCACAAGGACTGGAACATCATAAAAAAGGACATAATGGCGGCACTTCTTAAAGTATTTGTTGGAGACGGTCGAGGCTTTGCCAAATTGAACCGAGCGTTGATCGTGCTTATTCCCAAGAAGGCGGATGCGGATACGGTGACTGACTACCGCCCCATTAGCTTGCCGCATAGCATTTCCAAGCTATTTGCCAAGCTACTTGCCATCAGATTGCGACCGCGTATGCGAGACATCATCACCTTCAATCAGTCAGCTTTTATCAAGGGGAGACTTACATGACAATTTCCTTCTGGTGCGGCAAGTTGCAAGAAAAATCTCGGCAAGAAAGAGCAAAGACGTCTTCCTCCAGCTTGACATCTCTAGAGCTTTTGACACTCTCTCATGGCCTTTCCTCTTCGAAGTCCTTGTTTGTGATTGCGATGGATGCCCCTACGGCAATCTTCGCGAGAGCCCTGGAGGAGCGAGTCATAACCAGCTACAGAGGCATCTCCGCGCAGCAACGGCTGTCCATTTATGCGTATGACATAGCTCCCTTCATTCATCCCTACAGACAAGACCTTGAGTTCATCAGATGCGGTCTCGAGATGTTTGGAGAGGCTTCAGGCCTTAAGGTAAACTACAACAAGTTGACGGCTACACTCATTCATGGGGATCAGGAGGACAAGGAGAGAATCCTCATAACACTTCAATGCCCGCTGTCCGAATTCCCGTGCAGATACCTCGGACTACAACTAGCGATCAAACAACTCACCAAAACCGACCGGCGGCCCATGCTTGATCTTGTGAGAAAATTCCTTCCTTCTTGGCAGCGTGGTCTTATGCAATGATCGGGACGTCTGATCCTTGTCAATTCTATCATTGCGGCGAGATCGGTCCACCAATTGCTCATTCTTGAGGCCTCGAATTGGGTCCTGGACGACATAAATGGTTGGATGCGTGCTTTTTTCTGGGCGGGCAAGGATAAGATTAATGGAGGCCAATGCCTTGTCGCATGAAACTCCATTTTCCGCCCTCTGAAGTTTGGTGGTTCGGGAGTAAAGAATCTGCAGCGCCAAGCATTGGCTTTTAGGGTTCGATGGGAGTGGCTCCGACGTACGGATCCTAACAGGCCATGGCAGGTCCTCTCCCTCCTTGTCGACATAGATGCTAGAGCAATCTTCGATAGCCTAGTGCATATCTCTATTGGGAAAGGAGATAAACTGCTCTTCTGGAGAGATCGTTGGATCCATGGTTTTGCGGTCAAGGATATTGCCCCTTTGGTTTATGCCTTAATTGACACTCGGACGATCAACCACAGAACAGTGTAGCGGACCACCTTGGACGAAAGATGGGCCAGCGACATCTCGGATAACTCCTCCTTCCAAGTCCTAATGCAAGTTATGCACCTTCGGCTGGCCATCACTACCGTGCAGCGGGACCTCACTGCGGATGATGCATTCTCCTAGCCTTGTGCAGCCTCTCAAACGTACTCGGCGCGCTCCACTTATGATGCTTTATGCCACGGTTTGATCTCCTTCCCCCAAGCTAATGCTATCTGGCGGAGCTGGGCCCCTCTCAAGTGCAAAAAATTCTCCTGGTTGGCGACGCAAAGGAGAATCTAGACTTCCGATCGCCGAGCTAGGCATGGCCTTCAGGACTCGCCTTCCGCGTGCTACACCTGCCTACAGGATGACGATATTGTTGATCACATCCTGACTCGGTATGTTTATGCCCGCGAGACATGGCATCGCTGCTTTGATATGCTAAACCTACCCACCGCGGTGGTAACGCCTGATGACTGTTTCCTGGAGTGATGGATGACGCAGAGACTTACATTTCAAAAGGAGGACAAGTGTGGGTTCGACACTTTGGTTATCTGTGCCACCTGGTCGATGTGGAAGCAGCGGAATGCTCGTGTCTTCAATCAATCGGACAGGGCAACAATTAGATGCGCGGGCTTTGGCCAACAGCATTTTAGATGATATCAGAGAGTGGAGATTAGCTAGAGGCGGAGTAGGTGGATTACAACGTTTTGTGAGAGTGTAGTTTTTATTTTTTGTTTTGGCGTGGGTGGGCCAACAGTGGTGTTTGCACTATTGTTGGCTTCTTGTAATCAACTTTCTCCCTCCTATAAAATTACGGTACGCAATTTGCGTACTCTCGAAAAAAAAAGACCTGAGAATCTATGCCGACTTATAACTCGATCGAAAGGAAGGACAGAAGGTCGTACTTCATGGTTGAAGTTCTGGAACATTTTATTCATTGCCATTTCTACTTCCAAGGCAACCCGAAGGACACGCGCCAAACCACCCTGAGGAGAGCTCCAGCACTACACATCGATCGAAGCAAAGCGGAGGAGATCAACCATGAGTCTCCAAACTACTCCCTCCGTTCGGAATTACTTGTCTCGGAAATGGATGTATCTAGAACTAAAATACATCTAGATACATCCATTTCTGCGACAAGTAATTCCGAACGGAGGGAGTAGTTCCTTGTGGCGGTCAAGTCCCGAGAGCTACCAGGTGCTATCTATTTCTTATTATTTTGCATTGCAAATTAATTTCGTCAAAGAATTTTTTTTTGCTTCCAGTTTGCACTACTTTGTGTACACATGTCAATCCAGTGATGGTCACCATGAGGTACAACCTTTCACGGCTGGATCGTAATACAAGATTTTTTTTCACAAGTCAATACACGACCCTTGCTAGCACAAACCGATTATGACGATACACTGGATGGATTCAGGAAAAAGAGATGACTGGACAGTGGACTAATGAGAAGAAGAGAAAAGAAGTCTTTGTTACAAATTCAAATCCATTTGCAAAATAATATTTTGCACAAAGTCTTGACCAAGAAAGCAACCGTTGCCCTATGGTTGAAGCTGAAAGAGATATGCATGACAAAAGGTTTTTCTATCAAGATGCATCTGAATCAAAAACTATTCCTGCACAATTATCCTAAGGAAGGCAATGTTTTAAATCACATAATTTAAAGAAATTGCATATGATCTAGTAGCAAGGATGTTAAATAGAAGAAGATATGGCTTAATGATGCTATGTTCACTGTTAAGTTCTTACACCAATTTTAGAGATGCAATCGTATACGCCCGTGATACTCTCGCCCTTAATGAGGTTTATGAAGCTTTGCATTCCAAAGAGAAAATGAAACTAATGTTGTCTCGTGGTGGTTCAGGTTCATCCCAAGCCAACAGATTAGAAGAGCTCAAATAATGAAAACAGAGGCAAAAGACCAAACGGCTGCCGGGGGGGGGGGGGGGGGGGGGGGGGGGGGGGGGGGGGTGGGGTGTAAAGCACAATATATAAGAGTTCATGAAAGATGATAAACAAGAACGAGTTGTATTAGAGGTCGATAGCAACATAAAGCCCAACACAGTACTGTAATTTGGATCACACAATTTTCTGTCTCTTCTATTTAATAAAGAAGGTTCTATTTAATAAAGAAGGCAATGTTTTAAATCAACTTTCAAGTTGCAGAATATATCATAAACTGAATATAATGGATCAGACATTAACACGTATGTCTATGGAAATAATGTAAGAATCCATTTAATTCTATGTTATGTAAGTCCACATACGAGTTTGTACCTGCGGGTAAACGCACTTATCAGCTGCTAACACAGTGGGACTATGCTGCATCCTCTGATGGCAACACAAAGAGGACTAGGCTGCGCTCACTATGCACAAATGATGTACAGCACAGAAGACCAGATAACTAATCAAATCACACCATTACCTATATGTGTTACTGTCTACACCAGGTAGCAATATATCATCATTCAATCATTACGCTACTGCGAACCTCCGGCTCACCTTTGAGCCGCTAGCGAAAACCGTAAGCAACATCAGCGATGCAACTGCACAGATCGTGCAGAAAATAACACCATCAAGGCACTCATGCAAACTACTGCTCCTCGGCGGAAAAGTTGGGTTCTGCTGGCTTCTGCAACAGCCTTGCAGGCACCCTTTCCTGCAGCCGGGCCTTCCGGGTGGCATTTCTCCTCAAGGTCCGCATCATGTTGCGAGCAAAACGTGAAGCGTATATTGCCGCACCAAAGCTGAGCGAAGTGGAACCGTCGTTCACAATCGCGAGTTGCAGCCTCTCCTCCTTCTCGCGCAGAGCATCTTCCATCTTCTTTCTGCAGCGCCTGTGCCAGGCCGCTTGTATGAAACAAGCGGCCCAAGTTCTCCACTGCTGGGAATAGAACCTGAAGGTGTGCCGGAGCTGTTTGCTGTGTAGCCGGCGAAACTGTGTGGCTACAAACTTCAGGTCTTCAGCCATCAAAGCAAAGGCTTCAACTTCAGACATTGACTTCACTGTCCTGGTTGAGCTGGGGAGACTGGTTGCTGAATTGGGATCAAGAGCCCAGGTAAGAAGCTCCTCGCCACAGAAATCTCCGCTTTTCAGAACATCAGAGTTGAAGAAGCCAGTTTTTCCACCGTTTGTTGTCATGCTCATGAGGTTTCCTCTCGTGATAAAGATCATTTCATTTACTGGATCCCCCTCACGAACGATGTAGCCACCTTCTGTGTACAAAACAGGCTTTAGGCAGTCGCACAAAGCATTCAAGAGCTGATCATCCATTTTTTCAAACATTGGAACCTGAAAATGAAAAAAGACACATTCAGGGTAACCAAGAGAGCAAGATCTTGAACGATACATCAGATCACCATCAAAAAGTTGCTGCCTCAAAGTCCAGGGTCTCCTTAAGAATGTGCTCAAAGAGTGTCTCCCAAAGAAACAGTGTGCTAGTTGCTAGGGTGCTAGTAAACATTACACAGGGTCATGTCAATCCAAAGTACTGATAACACATGAATAAATGGGCAATACTTCAGATGCGCAGATATTAGAAACAAAAGCTGGGCAATGACACTGTATGACCATATCCAGTTGGATACCTTCCTAAAAGATGCAAACCCAATAGGAACCAATACGGATCATTCATAAGTCATAACTCGGATGATTTGGTGTAAAAATAGCTCAACTGTTTATTTGACGAGCATATTTTCCAAAACTGGCTCATCCTGGGATTAACAATTAACAATTACAGCTCAAGTGATACTCTTGTTTGGAAAAAGTAAAGTGCAACAGGAAGAAATATGGATTATTCACGACTTTATTACTGGGTGTATATAGTTCGATTGTTTGCTTAATTAACTGGTTTTTTGAAAACTTCCTTAAAATTGGGACTAGCATTAGTATTTATCGCCAGCGCAGCAAGTTACTCTGCAATCAGATACTTGTCTGTCGTAAGAACATACCCTCTTGAGAAGTGATAAACAAAGATGTCGTTTTATAGCCCTTCTAAGATCCTTGGGGAGGTTCATCAGGAGATGCTCTTCATCAACCCCGCTTGTCTCTTGCCATCTGTATTGTTCATAACGTCGTATTCGCTCCTTGAGGTTATCAGGAAGAAGTCGATATGACATCCATTGATCTGTGTCACGGCTTTTCACTCTAGTTTCTTCTATTCTCAGAGTGGCTGACTGCAAATAAGTCTGAAAATCACAAAAAAGGACAAAAGAAAACAGTAAGCACTTAGAGCATGAATTAGTTGCCCAAATAGCACAGGAGTCACCTGTCAGCAAAGAACGACATAATTGATATTTTAATATCTGAGAGAAACTGAAACAATCTTTGTATTACTTACTGGACAACTTGACACATTAACCTCTTGGTGTATATATTTTGAAAATAAAAAATTAACCTCTTGCTATAGTTATTTGAAAAATCAACCATTTTTGTGCCAAGACTATATTGGTTTATCTCATAAGTCATAATGATATAGCGCGTGAGATAGTTCCACGACTTTAACTGTATGACGGTAGTATTCACAAGTCATCGCCAAGATGAGTCCATCTTTCTCAAGATCAGTTGGACAGTTTTTTTGGCTTTATGTAATTCAACAACAAATATTTCTTCTGTCATGTAATACATTTAAGCACCAGTCTAGCACGCCAGATCGCCGACTGATCATGGAGGAATCAGAATCATAAAACATTAGCATGTTTCTGTTTCCAATGCAAGTTTTATTCATGCAATAACTTTCAAGGATGATAATTATTATTTTTATTTGAAAGATATCTACAATTCTGAACTAAAATAGAGAAAACGAATAAGAATATTCATAGCTATCAGTGACACATATTATTACCTGCATATTACCGATCAGAAGTGAAAACAGAACTAAGCCTGATATTGAGACAAAAACTGCAAACAAATTCTCCCAAGCATAAGTGCTTGTTTTTAGGTTTTGGCCAAGCGAACTGCATTAAATAGACCAAGACAGATATAAGTGTTATACAATCTAAATATATTTATGTAATGCAGTTTCGTCTTTAGGCAAACCTGAGATTTTGCAGACCCCACCAGACACAGTAAAATAATTTTGCGAAGAAATTTGTTGATTGCGAAACATTATTTATAGCTGGCAAATAGATTCCAAAGAGTGGGTCTGGAAGATTGTCTGCGGGCGTACTTGGAATGCAAACATTCTGTAAGAAAGCATTTCCAGCATTTGTATCACCATTCCCACAGTATAGATATGCAGCTTTACAGCCTGTTTTAAGACTACATTCATGTTTCCAGCAGGCATCTTTCCGTTGAATAGAAAGCAAGTACCAAACTGCTCCAAGGACCTGCAGCACTTAAACATCACCGGTAAACATTTAGCCATTGAGGCTTAGTTGCATTGCACATTTGAACTTCTGAAAAGTAGTCCATTATGCTGAATATAGAACTAGATGATGACATACAAATCAACCTAAAATGCTACATACCACCTTCACTTAAATAACAGATGTCACTTCAGACATTGACATGACCTAGAATATACAAACTCGAGTAATTGACCATTGAAAGTAACAATACTAATAAGTTAACAAAAATTATAAGATAATATTATATTATAGAAGACTTGTATGATAAACCAATACTATTAGAAAATATTTAAATAGATTGTAAAAAGTGGAAACCAGTGTAAAAATACCCCTTAGCAACACTATTAGGAAATTGGTACATATGTGCTAGAATATTTCTCGACAGGGTGCAGAGCTTATCAAGGCCATGCTTATTTGTACAGAAGGTATCGTCTAGAATCCTCAACTAGTTGAACTGTGACGCCATGTGCCCCACAAAAGTTCGATAATCTAGTGGATTGGTGGCAAGCAGCGGTCAATGGATTCCAACCTTACTTTAGGGGCTACCTCTGGGAAAAGAGAAATGGAGCAACCATCTAAACAAAGCACTTAGCCCCCAGCATTTCCCTCTAAGATTGGCAAAGACTGAACAATGAGGAGTACCCCTCAGATACAGCAAAATCATACTAAAAAGGGTCAGTGTTTGCACTCCGTAAAGTGATAGATCTGGAGAAATATATATTAGATGTAGTAGGCTTTTTTCACGCAAAGGATACTTTTAATTGGCAGAAGTACTGGATACACCTTTCTTTAGTGACTAGTTGTTTGAAACAACATGCAGCAAATAAACAAAGAAAACTTTACGACTTATATACAGTATAAATTGGTACTCCCTCCGATCCAAAATAAGTGTCGTGGTTTTAGTTCAAATTTGAACTAAAACCACGACACCACGACACTTACTTTGGATCGGAGGGAGTACTAAAAAGCTAATGCTCAAAATTAGAGCATGTACAAACATGAGAAGTACGATCAGGGTCAATGAAGGAAAAGAACTGCACCAAAGCCACATGTATCTTTTAGTCATTTATATCCTATCCTTCACGGAAAATTTACTACTCATTATGTTAACTTCCCAATACTGCTGCGCCAAGTAGAATTTTCACAGATAGGAAACCAATGTGGATGTCATGCACAATTATAAAAAAAATGAAACGGGAAGAAATGGAACTGTACAACTAACATACTGTGTAGCCCCATCGACAAATTTAATGGAAAATCGCATGCAAAACTGAGGCACATTATTTGTAATCCACATAATTTCTTACTGTACATGAAACTGCTCATGCTATCACTATCATATTGCAAAAATGAACAGCTGGTTTACATAGTTACAGTTTTCACAATACAGAAATTAATGAACTAAGCACTTACATGGCTAGCAAGCATGTAAATTATTAGATTGAAGGCAGCACCAGCCCATGCTGTCTCTGTAATTATCCCAGCAGATCTAGTGATTTGAAGATATAATGGCCTTATCCGGATTAGCCGAGGTACATATTGGCATATAACTATAAGCATCAAGATGTTTTTGGCTTTCATGAACTGTGAGCCCTGAAGACGAGGCAGAATGATCAAAATGACCACCTGGTAACAGAAGTTAATCAAGGTTATATGCTTGACTTCAGGACATAATGGTAAAAAGGTGTATATTTACTGCACTATGGGAATGGGAACTGCAAATTACAGAAAATTCACCAAATAGAATGATAGCATCGTCATAATCAATATTCATCTCAATCAACACTCCAATATGTGAACTGGGACAGCGTAAGTATATCTCTTGAAACAGGCAAAAAAACTATTTTTATACAGTATAACTCTTGAAGGTGAAAAACTATTTTAACATAGCTCCCATGCATGGACTACCAGGCGCACATCCACATGAATTAAATTCCCATATAAGATAGTATATGATCTTAAATGTAAAGAAGCACTTGCTATAATGTGATCAAATGCTTCGTGCTAAGCTTAACCAAGTAGATAGCATAGTACCTGAGGGAGGGGTAAAACAGCACAGACATCAATCAGAAAATATGTTGACAGATACCGCTTTGCTATAGCATATCTGTCCTTGACCAATACACCCCTGCCAAAATTTGTAGAGGAAGACGTGATAAAGCCTGTCCGAAACTGGAATATGATATGGAGTATATAAAATATATCTGTGAAAGAGCGCAGGACACTTGCTGTGATTTTCATCTTCCTATCCAAATACCAGCAAGGAATTTTATCATTGATAACCGGGATATAGAGGAACAATGGGTCCACAGAGACTGCAAAAATACATGATAACACAAATATCTTGTTCCATCTTTGCAGAAATGGTCCTTGAGGGTGAAAAGCATTTTGCATGGACTTCCGGTCTTCCAGCATTGATCTCTTCAAGGTTTTCAAATGGAAAAAGTTTCCAAGGAATGCAAATAATCCACCAGTTCTTTCTTTAAGTGATCTAAATACACTATGTCTGCATGGTGAAACTGTGTTCTCTGAGTTAACAGATGGCTCTGATCTGCAGTCCTGAAATCTGCACACATCATCAAGCCAAGCAAAACACACAGAACAGTCATAACATGAAGGGTTTTTTTTTTTCAGTGGTTCATCCTTTACATAAAGTCAGACAAAATTGTGTTCCTTCTGTTTGCAAGAGAGAGAAAATGTGTAGCTTTAAGTGCAGCTTTAGAGGCAGAGAATACCGCTGACCCATTCTGAGGTAGAGGGACCAATCAAACAGTTGTATGATGAAAGTAGAGGCACCAAAGTTCCATGTACTCTTTTTTACTAAAGGATCTATCACACTATTATTCACATGTGTTATGTTAATTCTTCAAAAATTATGTGTTGCATTGCTAACTTGCTATAACAAAGAGTTGGAGGATGCAAATTTGACAAACCATTGTTCCATGGAAATTTCTCAAACGGCAGGGGGGGTGTAAGAAATTGACCTAACATATCTGTCCTCCCTTTCCATCATTATCTCCACCAGGCGAACAGTTAGCAGCTAAGGCTGCTAGATCAGTTCTTCAATTTGTGGAATTTGCATAGATTGAGTTCCCTGTTGATTATCTAGTATAAGTAAGAGCAACAAACAAGAACTTTGTACATCAACAAGACAACAATCCCTTAATACATCTGACAGAAATGTCCAGCGAGGTAGCTTAAATACAGTCAACCAGATTACCAAATAAAGGATAAATGGCGATTCAGAGATTTCGATGTGTAGAAACAAAATCCTGACAGGTCAAATATAGGGACTCTGATCCCTTGGTATACTTTATAACGGATAACCGTCAAACTACTGGGTGGTTAGGTTAAAGTTTGCCAGACTGATAAAGGTAACTAGGCAGCGAGTATAAATACCATAGAAATAGTTGCAAAGGTTTCCAACATAGCTCAATTTCCATGGGCATCCAATTCGGACACAACCAAAGACACAATACATATAAGAACAAAACAATCGCCGTGACCATAGAGTCACCCTATATAATAATTAGATTGTTCCTTTGACAACCAACTCAATCGCTGCTGCGACAGACAAACAGTATAGCAGAGTAACGTTAAAATGCCAAATTAAGCCTCGCTCAAATCAACCCTCTAACCCCCACGGTTCCGCCTAACACTTGGCAACCACAAATCCAACCCCGCAACCTCTACAGCCACGGCAACAGAGCCTGACTTCCATGCTCAAACTGGATAAAAACAAAATTAACGACGGACAGAGAGCCGCAAGCACTACAGAGGCTACAGTACGATCACGCTCTTCCCGCAGCAGTGCGCAGAAGCCGCCAGCTCGCCGCAAAATCACACGGCCAGAGCTAAGCGCGCAGAGGACCAAACCGCGGAATCTTAAGACGGAGCGGCCAGAACTGCAGCAGGTCCGAGCAGGCGAAGCGGGAGCTTACCTAGGGTTTGAAGAGGGTTCCCTCTCTCTCTCCCTCCCTCCTTGCGCCGTGTTAGGCGGGCTGGCGGGTGGACGGAGGAGGGGAATGGGATGGGCGGTGGGGTGGAATGGTAGGGGAGACCGGGGCTTCGCGGTCATGCGGCATGGTGGTCGTCGTGGACTGGAGGACGAAGGGGGAAAGGTGGGTGGCCGTGGAGGCGTGGACCCCTCCGTGATGGACTCCGCAATGACCCTGCCTAGTCTACGCCGTCGAGCAGGCCGGCCCCGGTTTTAAAATAGTTCTACGAGATTTGGACCTTGTTTTTGGCAGCCCTACGTCTCGCTTATAACGAGGCTAACACACAAAATCATTAATAAAGAGTACTTCTTCTAAAAATCACTTTCATTTAAAAAAAACACTACTATCCCGAACGCAACAAGTGATGCACTGCATGCACATCATTTGTTACAACAAGGGAGCTTTTTTTCTTTTTTTCAAAGATTCGTTTATTCAAACGTTTTATCTCTTAAACCGTGCGTCCAATCTTGAATTGTTTTTACCATTGGATTCCTCGCGTCGAGATCTTCAAAACTAAATCTAGGTTTTGACAAAAAAATCACGAAAAAAATAGACAAAAAAACTGAATCGAGCACGTTCTTTTTGCCTTTCAGAAAAAGGCACGACCGTGGCTCTCGCGAAAGAAAAACAGTACCTCTTGCGGAAACAAAACCGTACCTCTCGCAGAAGTAAAATCGCTCTCACTGAAAGAAAAAGAATAAAAAAATTCTGTTTTCGAGAGGCACGGCGAAAGCAAAACCGTGCCTCTCGAGGAAGGGAAAAAAGATAACACTCTTTTTCCGTTTCCGAGAGGCACGATCGTGCCTCTCGCGAAAACAAAAGCATGCCTCTAGCAAAAGCAAAAGAAAAAGCGTTCTTTCTCGCAATATTTTTTGTCTAAAAGCTAAGGAAGAAATGTGAAAAATCAAAAAGCCAAAAAACGAAAGAAATGTCCAAAAAGCCAAAAACACGCGCAAAATAAGCAAAATCTGAAGGAAACATCAAGAGCACGACATGTAGCGGCGACTGAGAACGGCCATGCCCACCTCCAAGTGATTGTTGGGAGGCTCCCGAAGGAGGGACCGTTAACTAGTTATCGCTCTCCCTAACATGCTCTCGCATCAAGCGCAGGGGAGGCGACGTCTTTGTTTTGTTGTTTTGTTTTCTTTCTTTTTTACTTTTGATTATACTTCCAAATTTTTCAAGTAAATATATTGCAAAAAACACTATATATAAAGCATTTGAAAATAAATTTAACCAAGAATTTGAAAATGGTTAAATGCATATAAAAAAATGTTTCTCATGTATACAAAAAGATATGCAATTTGAGTGAAAGAAGTTGATCATGTATTTAAAAATGATAATCAAGCTTTTAAAAAATGTTAAACAAGTATTTAAAAAAATTTACGCAAGCATTTAAAAAATGTTAAATGTGTACAGAAAAAATGTTGAAGATTTATTAAAAAATATCAAACTTGTATTTGAAAAATGTTAATCAAGCATTTGAAAATGTTAAAATGTGGACAAAAATGTTGACCATGTATTCAAAAAACGTTAATCTTTTATTTGAAAAATGTTAAAAATGTGTATATAAAAATGTTGACCATATATCAAAATATCTTAACCAAGCATTTGAAAAATGTTAAATGGGTATAAAGAAAATGTTTCTCATGTATACGAAAAATTTATACAAATAATATACAATGTGCGTGAAAAAAGTTGACCATGTATTTAGAAAATGTTAATCAAGCATTTGAAAAAAATATAAACAAGTATTTGAAAAATATTAATCAAGCATATGATAAATGTTAAATGTGTATAGAAAAAAATATTGACCATGTATTAAAAATATGTTAATCTTGTATTTGAAAAATGTTAATCAACCATTTGAAAATGTTAAAATGTGTACAGAAAAATATTGACCATATACTCAAAATATGTTAGTTTTGTATTTAAAAAATATTAATCAAGCATTTTAAAAATGTTAAAAGTGTGTACAGAAAAAATATTGAACATGTACTAAAAATGATAAACTTGTATTTGAAAATTATTAAATATTTATTAGAAAAATGTTCTTGAAATATACAAAAAATGTAGAATGAAACCAAAAGAAACAAAGTGAAATGAAAAAGACAATGAAAACCTAAAGCGAAACCAAAGAAACCAAAGAAAAAATGAAAAATAAAGCGAAGAAACAAGTGCAAAAAAATGAAAAACAGGGAAAACCGACAAATAAACAAAGAAAAACAAAAAACATTGCACCAAGAAAAAACGATGAAAACCACGAAAGAAACAAAAGAGAAACCAAAGAAAAATGAAAGAGAAACCAAAAAAACATAGTATAACGATGAAAAACAGAAACCAAATAAATCCGGAGAAGAAATTAGAAGGCCAAACAAAAAACAAAAGAAAATGAAAAAATAAAATAAAAGAACCCAAACAAACACATTAGCAAACAACCGACGAATGAACAAAATGAGTAAGACACCGCTACCTCATGAGCTTGCGTTGGTATTTCCCTTGAAGAGAAAAGGGTGATGCAGCAAAGTAGAATAAGTATTTTCCTCAGCTGTTGAGAACCAAGGTATCAATCCAGTAGGAGACAACGCACAAGCCACCGAATACCTGCACAAACAAACACCAACTTGCACCCAACGCAATAAAGGGGTTATCAATCCCTTCACGGTTATTTGCAAAGTGAGATCTGATATAGATGGATAAATGGTAAAGTAATATTTTTAGTTTATGAAACGGAAAGTAAAAGATTGCAAAGAAAGTAAATGGGAAACTAAAATTGTAGATCGGAAACTTATATGATGGAAAGTAAACCTGGGGGCCATAGGTTTCACTAGAGGCCTCTGTCAAGATACAAAATATTACGGTGGGTGAACAAATTACTGCCGCGCAATTGATAGAAAAGCACAAAGTTATGATGATATCTAAGGCAATGATCATGAATATAGGCATCACGTCCGTGTCAAGTAGACCGACTCCTGCTTGCATCTACTACTATTACTCCACACATCGACCGACTCCTGCCTGCATCTAGAGTATTAAGTTCATGAAGAACAGAGTAACGCATTAAGTAAGATGACATGATGTAGCGGGATAAACTCAAGCAATATGATGAAAACCCCATCTTATTATCCTCGATGGCAACAATACAATACGTGTTAGTTCCTATTCTATCACTAGGATCGAGCACCACAAGATTGAAACCAAAGCTAAGCACTTCTCCCATTGCAAGAAAAATCAATCTAGTTGGCCAATTCATGCATAAAGATTGAACCTAAAGCTAAGCAATTCTTATATTCAGGTACTCATTGACTGTCATGCTGCCTTGAGTGAGGGCGAGGAATTCGCGCTGCTTGATTTTCATAATCCCGGTGGGAATATGATACTTGCGGAAATGGTCCTTAAATTTAGTCCAAGTAATTTCCTTGTCCGCGGGCCATATTTCCTTAGCATTATCCCACCATATAGCGGCAACTCCTTCGAGATAATGCGTTGCGAAGGGAACCTTGTCGCCTTCTTCAGTGCGAGCAATCTCCAGTTTCCTCTCAATAGTTCGTAACCAATCATCGGCGTCCAATGGATCAATAACTTGGCTGAAACTGGGGGGCTTGGTTCGCTGAAATTCTGATAGCTTGGAGTGATGACCATTCCGGTTTCCATTCTGCCCAACCATAACTTGCACACTTTTCAATATTACAAGCAGATTGTTGCTCCTTCTTTCTTCAAACATTCGCAAGATTTTCTCAGTGGAAGGCGGATGTGGCGGTGGAGACGGAGGTGGCTGGTATGGCTCGGGGAATGTCCTGCCTGCCTTGCGGAGCGACGGACAGGGACATCCTCACAAGCTTGGCTGCTGCTGCCTCCACGCATCATTCTATTATTTATTTTCCCAATACATAGCAACCGTGATGAGAAAAATCCAACGTGGGAGGAAAGCCATTGACAAATCCCGGAAGAAAACCGCGAAAGAAAGCCAAAGCGAATAAAAGATTCCAACATAATTATACATAGACTCAACATGAAAGTAAACGTCACAACGGGTCTACTACCCTCATACATGAAACTAAGTATCATGACACGTGCGATTACACCCATACATCATACTCATGATGAAAGCAATACTCTAACGGTCTACTGCTCGGACTATGCTGCTGCGGGCTCCTCTTCTGAGCCGAACCCAGATCCTGAACTGATAGTAGAGACCTCCGGGTTAAGAGAGACGCGACGGTGCTGCCTCGAGGGCTCTCTCTCAGGGGCAGGCGCGGGATGGGATCTAAGCATAGGAGCAGCAAGAGTAGCAACAAGGGAAGCCCATGCAGCAGGAGCACTGCGAGGGGTCACCGTAAGAGGGTTAATGATACCCTGCGAAGTCACCGGGGGAACGGAGGCGGAAGAAACTAGAGTAGTGTAGATGACAGTGGGAAGAGGGTTCCTAGTACGAGCAGCAGCGAGAGCTGCCCGGGCACGTGAGAGCTCCCGAGCTAACTCGTAGTTCAGGAGATAACTGGAAGTGATATAGCGGGAAAGGTGGATAGTGGGATGATCGCACACCGGATTAATCAAAGGAAAGCTGATACGCCCATTCTCATGCAGAGATGGGTAGTAGAAGAGACCTGGGTGGGTGTGCATGCAAACCTCATTGTAGCGCAAGTCTACAAGAGCCTCGATAGTAGCAAACTGAACCGCCTGAGATGGCGTAGAAGCAAGACCACCCTTAGTAGAATGAGTGTAAGCATCGGAAGGGGAACTGTGGTGTAGAGTGACCTCATCATAATACTCATACAATGCACCGACCAGATGCTCCCGATACACCCGATACTCTGGATCAGCACCCTCTGGATAGAGTCGTCGCCACACGTTCTGAAGCAGGTGCGGCGATGTGCATGGAGCTGGCTCGGGATGGTACAAGATCAGTACTGGAACCATCTACACTCACAAACCATACGGTTAGTAATAACAACAAATAAACATGCATGCAATGCAGCAATCAATTTCTATGACTACCGGCACTCAGACGAAGCTATCTACCGTTTCACTAACGCACTAACGGTCTAGCGTGTCCTACAATCAGCGCAGCTCTGATACCAAGCGTTGTGGCACCCCGGCTCAGAGCAACCGGTTTACCTTGCATTGCCAGCCCAGAGATCAAGTCTTCTGGCAATACACAACAACATGGTACAGAAACAACCGCTTTATTGATGCTAGCGGAATACATAAGTCTGATATTACATCGAGATACGAGGCCAAGCGGCACACACGGTGCTGCTGAACAGTATATATATTATTTAATGAACATGACGAGGGCCTCGATCACACGAACTACGCGGCAGCGGAAGAACGACGGAGTGGAACGCCATAGCACAGGGACACCAATGTGGACACGGCCTAGACGCGAGAGCGCTCCGATGCGAACCGACTTGCCTGAAAGCTGGCATGATACGCCAGGTCAGTACATTGAATGTACTTGAAAGCTCACAACAAACATAAGCACGATGACAGACAATATCATGACAATTAATCAAATGAATGCAATGAAAGAACTATTAAATATGTAATGAGCCAATACGCGCACCGAGTGTCACAGACTCGCGTACCAGACGGTTACCTTGTAACCAAGCGGTGACCATACCGGGTCACAGCTGGATACCAACCGCTCATGAACAACTCGAGAGTTCATGAAACACAAAGCATCACAATAATCATTTAGTTTGCAAGATTAATTATAAAAGTTGATCCATGGTGTGACTTACTTCCGAGCTATACCCATAACTGAGGACGCGGCTATCGATAGATTAAATACACTCTATAGAGGTAGCGCACTTTACCCACACTACAGAACACCTGGCCTCGTACTCCCATTCGGGTGGACCAAAGCGTTCTGACGAAACCCTCCCTTTGTCATTGCACTCTCCCGGCCACTCCGACCAACTCCCTCTCAGTGCTAGGTCTTGGGTGGCCTCGTGCCTACCAAATACACCAACGGCCACAGTCGTGGCAAAACGGTCCCAAACGGGGACAAGGTACCATAAAAACAAAAACGAGCACACAAGGTTATGTCTGCTTACCGGGCCAGGGTATGCACGCCCATAACCTTCCCTCGCGGGAGGCACCGGTGAGAGGCACAACAAAGGACCGAATCAAGACCTTCCCAAAAGGTAAATGTGGTCGCATTGAATAAAAACCCGATTCAGTGGCACCATGACTTGATCAACATCATATTCAAGTTGAACTTAATCAAGTTTGACTTTGGCAAAAACTTTTTATAAATAACAATGATACTTTGCCATAATCAAGTAATTGATCGACATGCAAACAAACAACACATGGATATGGATCAAACTTATCAACATAATTATCTTGCAATACTCAGGGTCAAAACTTCACTGGTTCTAGTTCATTTTTATTATCAAGCAATATTTTTATTACCTCATCACTTATATGGAAATATCAAGTAATAAAAGAACTATCATTTTCTACCATAGAAATATAACTAATGCAAAAAAAATATTCTACTTGACCAAACAAGTTCATGCAATCTACCAGTAACTATAACAAGCATATCAAGCATGGTAAAGTAACTATCAATTAACAAAATTTATTTATCAAATTTTAAATGCAATTAAAGCTCATTATCAAGTAGAAAATCATAGATATTGAAATAACACCATCCAAATGCTGGTGTGGCTTGCCTTAGTGTAGTGGAGGATCACACCCCTCTTGGTTTGCTTCAAGACAAGCTTCTCCTTCTGAAAATAATTAAAAACCACAAAACACATATCAAAAACCATTCTGAAAATCACCAGAAATTCTAGACAGCAAGGAAAAATCCACCTTTTGGTGTGCTGCTAGAGCTTTATGAAACAAAGACCATGCAAAAAGAATCAAATCATTTGAACATATGGTTTAGAAATGGTGGCTGGTCAAAGTTTGGCTCAATTTCTGATTAAATTAGAATTAAACAGAAATTCCTAGGGGGTGACGACGAAGGCGTAAAAGGAAAGTGCGCCTCCACTCATACCGCTTCGGGCACGAGTGGTGAGGCTGACACTAGGCCTCGCCCGTTAGGAGAGAGAGGGCGGAGCGAGATCACAGAGCGACGGCGCTTCGCCGGAGCTCACGCCGGCGAGGAGGGGGTTTGGGGCTAGATGAGAGGGATAGAAATGAAGCTGGGTTCATGGCGCACCTGCCCGTACCCATGGCTTGCCGGGGGATGGCCGGAGCTGCTCGCGGTCAAGCTCGCAAGCTGTGGTGGCGGACGGGATTCACCGGAGTGGAAGAAGACAACGGCTAGAGGCGGCTCCGGTGGCTCAGCAGCATCTAGGCAGCACCAAGGGACCTCCAATGCCACGCCCAAGCAGTTGGTCGAGCTCGAGAGGCACCGGAGCGAGGCGGACGAGCTACGGAGGTCGCCGGATTTCTCCGGTCGGGGCAGACGGCCAGAGGCCTGCCCGACCGGGCTGTGGACCTTCTACGTGTTTGTGGAGGTGGTGAGGAGTGGTGCGTGGGTAGGATACGAGGAGGGAGGCCCTATGTATATAGCCAGAGCGAGGGGGTATCGTGTCGCCGCCGGAGCTCTCTGGAAGCCGGCGAATGATGACGAAGCGCTCCAGTGCGAGGGGGCAAGTGTGCAGCGTCACTGTGGGAGCCGCCTACGCTCGGGGACGAGCACAAGACGTAGGGGGGAAGAGGACAAGGGCACGCGCGCACTGTGGCTTTTGGCCGCGACGTGCCCATGCTTGCTGCGCGTCTCCGGCATCGGCGAGCGCCAGGGAGCGGTCAAGGGTGATGGGTCGAGCACGCGTTGAACAGAGGAGATGGCGACACCTAGAGCGCGTCGAGTAGCTACCAAGCACCGTGTCTTCACATGGTCACCACGCTTGCATGGTCAAGACGATGCACAAACGCTGCCAACCTTGTCTACGCTCTAGTCCACGCAATGTTTAGTCTAGGAAAATTCAAAGCTCATACCCAAGCCGACCAGAATTGACTCAACGAAGGTAGCAAGTTTCTGACCAGAAACTTGGTCGCCAAGTTAAGCAAGCTTCTAGATGGCCACTAGGGCTAAGCTCCTGGGGTTTAGGTTTTCTTAGGAGGGTAGTTAAGCTTAAGAAAGATCAGGGCCAAAAGATCAAGGAAAAATGTACTTGCTGTACAAACTGGAATTTTGGGCCAGAAGAGAAATGATTTTCTATAGCAAAAATATTACAAAAAAGTAATGCAATATTTTTTCTTGGGAAGGTGTGCCAAGGTCCAAAGAATATTCAGGAATTATCTCAGATTTTTGAGAGCAATAAAAATGGGGGTTGCTTTGGAGCACAAGTTTCTGAATAGAGTTTCAGAGAGGAAAATGAATATTTTTCTTTTATGAAAAATATTCATTTGATTATTTTGGGGATTTATCAGATAAATAAAGTTGAATGAGAAGTAGATGGGCCACTTGGGTGAAAGTCAATGGTATGCCCATGTGACAAGTCCATTTGAAATGATTCCAAAATCAAAATCAATGTCAGGCAAGAACCAAGTCCAGAAAAAGAGAGAAGGCAAAATCCAGGTTGTCACAAACCTCCCCCACTTAGGATGAATCTCGTCCTCGAGATTTGGTTGCTTGGGAAAATAATTCTTGGTATGCAGTCCTTCAAAATTCCTCTCTTTCCCAGGTTGCTTCCTCTTCGGTGTGATGCTCCCACCGAACCTTGGAAAACCTTATTTCTTTGCTACGAGTGACCCTTTCTGTCTGGTCCAATATTCTGATTGGCTTTTCCTCATAAGTCAAATCCTTAGCCAATTCTATCTCTACCATATCAGTCCTTTTCTCCGGCGGCGAGATGCATCTTCTTAGCTGTGAGATATGAAACACATTGTGTACTTCTCACAGTTCTAGTGGCAATTCCAATTGATATGCAACTATTCCGACTCTGGCCATGACGAGAAACGGACCGATGTATCTGGGTGTCAATTTTCCGCAAGTTCGAAACCTCTTGACTCCTTTCATAGGGGTGACTCGGAGATATACGTGTTCCCCGGGTTCGAAGCTGACCTGACGGTGTTTGGCATCATAGTAGCTCTTCTGTCGTGATTTGGCCAGCGGCAGTCTGTCTCGGATTTCCTTGACTTGCTTCTCTGCTTCGAGAATTAAGTGAGTCCCGAAAATATGGTTGTCTCTGGTTTGAGACCAGTTCAACGGGGTGCGGCATTTCCGGCCATACAGAGCTTCATAGGGTGACATCTTTAAGCTGGTATGGAAACGGTTGTTGTAGGAAAACTCCGTGTAGGGCAGCCAGTCTTCCCACTTGGTTCCTTGGGCCAATACACATGCCCGGAGCATATCTTTGAGTATTTGATTTACTCGCTCAGTCTGTCCATCTATCTGGGGATGATAAGCCGTGCTGTATTTCAGAGCCGTCCCAAAGGCTTGATGTAGTCGGGACCAAAATGCGGAGGTGAAGAGAGATCCCCTGTCTGAAGTGATAGTCTTAGGTACTCCATGCATACTGACAATTCATGACACATATAGTTGTGCAAGTTGATTTGCACGGTAGGTGGTCCGGATGGGAAGGAAATGTGCCACCTTTGTTAAGGTGTCCACGATGACCCATATTGCATTGTTTCCTCGGTGAGACCTTGGTAATTAGGTGATGAAATCCATGCAGATATCGTCCCATTTGCATTGGGATAGTGGCAGAGGTTGGAGGAGTCCAGCGGGTTTTTGATGTTCCGCCTTTACCTTGTTGCATATATTGCAACAGGCCACAAAGTATGTGATGTCTTTCTTCATTCCATCCCACCAGAATACCCGACGAAGGTCTTCATACATTTTGGTACCACCTGGGTGAATTGAGTACGACGCTTCATGTGCTTCTGTCAGTATTTTCTTCCTCGGACCTTCATGGTTGGGTACGCAAATCCTTCCTCGGAACTTTAGCATACCTTGTTGATCCCTGGATAAATCCGGTGCATGCCCTTTGTGCATCTTCTGGACATATATTTTCAATAGTTTGTCATCTGCCTGAGCACTACGGATTTCTTCTTCGAGAGTAGGGGTAACTTCCAATATGTTGGCAAGATGGACATCGGTGATCACCAAATTGAGCTGAGTGATTTCTTCATAAAGCTCAGGAGGCAATGAATCCATGAGAGCATTAAGGTTGGTTGGTTTGCGGCTGAGGGCATCAGCCACTACATTAGCTTTGCTTGGGTGATAATTTATTCCGAGGTCGTAGTCCTTAACCAAATGGAGCCATCTTCGCTGTCGAAGGTTCAAATCGGGCTGAGTGAATATATACTTGAGACTCTTGTGGTCGGTAAATATCTGGCACTTCTTTCCAATCAGATAGTGTCTCCAGATCTTCAAGGCGTGCACCATCGCGACCAATTCCAAATCATGCGTGGGATAGTTTCCTTCGTGTTTTCCCAGTTAGCGGTATGCATAAGCCACAACTTTGCCATCTTGCATAAGTACACATCCCAGCCCTTTTCTGGATGCGTCACAGTAAACATCAAAACTGTGGTAGATGTCTGGAAGAGTCAGTACTGGTGCTGACGTCAGCCTGATTTTTAACTCATTGAAACTCCGTTCGCAGTCCTCAGTCCATTCAAACTTCTTATCCTTCTTTAAGAGCTCGGTCATTGGCTTGGCAATCTTGGAGAATCCTTCGATAAAACGGCGATAATATCTGGCTAGTCCAAGGAAACTCTAGATTTTTGAGACTATCGTGGGTGCGGACCAATCAAGTACATCTTTCACCTTGCTTGGATCCACTGAGATCCCTCCTGCTGAGAGGACATGCCCGAGAAATCCAACTTGCTGGAGCCAAAACTCACATTTGCTAAACTTGGCATAAAGCTGATGGTCGCGAAGCCTTTGCAAAACTTCTCGGAGATGTTCCTTGTGTTCGTCTTTGCTCTTGGAGTAAATGAGGATGTCATCGATGAACACCACCACAAATTTGTCCAAGAAATCCATAAACACCTTCTTATCATATGCGTGAAGAAGGCTGGGGCGTTGGTGAGGCCGAAGGACATAACGGTATACTCATAAAGACCGTACCGAGTGGTAAACGCGGTCTTGGGAATATCCTCCTTCTTTATCCTGAGCTGATGATATCCGGTCCTCAAATCAATTTTGGAGAATACTTTGGCCCCGCTGAGTTGATCAAACAGATCATCAATCCTTGGTAGCGGATACTTGTTTTTGATGGTGACGTCATTCAACTGTCGGTAGGCTACGCACATTCGTAGGCTGCCATCCTTTTTATCCACGAATATCGCTGGTGATCCCCATGGTGAAGAGCTTGGGAGGATGTATCCTTTCTGCAGCATTTCATCCAGCTATTTCTTTAATTCCACAAATTCTGAGGAAGGCATCCGATAGTATTTCTTGTGTATCGGTGCGGTTCCAGGCACCAAGTCAATTGCAAATTCCAGTTCACTGTCTGGCGGCATGCCTGGTAATTCTTCAGGGAATACATCGGGATACCCACTGACCATGGAAATTAGCCCCACCTCTTTTGTCACGGTTGTGAATATCATATCCTTCTTGGGTATACTCTTGCGGGCATAAAAACTCGTGGTGCAACCTTCCGTGTTTTTCATGGTAACTTCTCTGGTCGCATAGTTGATGCATGCTTGGTATTGGGTTAACCAATTCATGCCTAGACTGATACCCAATTTGTTAGAATCGATGATTATCAAAGAGGTTGGAAACTTGACGCCCTTGATGTCAATTTCCAAATTGCGACAGACCATATTGCTTTTGAGCAGGGATCCCGGGGATTGTACCAGCATGTGTTTTCCCAAAACTGAGAAAGGAAATTTGTTTTGGGCAGCAAAACTCCGCGAAATGAAAGAGTGGGAAGCCCCAGAGTCAAATAAAATTACGGCGAGTATGTCGTTAACCAGGAACATACCAACGATGACTTCTGGGTCCTCTTGGGCTTCGTCTGCGGAGATATGATGGATTTGCCCTTGGATCATATCGGGGCGGAATACGGCTCCATGTAGTTGACTTGCGGATGGAATGGAGTTGTTTGTTTGTTTTTCTTGGGGCACTGTCTAGCATAATGTCATGTTTGTCCACAGCTGAAACAGGAATTGTTGCGCTAACAATCTTCACACACCGGGCTGGTCACGATATTCTTGACTTGAGTGGTGGTCTTGTTGACATTTTGCTACCAGTTGGGTTTGTACTCCACTTGAGTCTGTTGCCAAGTACGAGCCTTCTGCACTGGTTGCGTATCCTTCTTCGGCTCGAACTTGCACTTGTGGTCATTAACAACTGGCTTGTTGTCGTGTAGGAGCTTGTGTGCCCTTTCTGTGATGAGGGCCTTGTTCACCAGAGTCAGGAAGTCTGGAAAATAAAACATGCTGAGAGTGCACCTGAGATGCTGATTCAGTCCTCCAAGAAATCTGTCGATCTTCCATTCTTCTGTGGCCACATCATGGAGAGAATAGCGGGCCAAATGGTTGAATTTATCTAGGTACTCGTTGACTGTCATGCTGCCTTGAGTGAGGGCAAGGAATTCACGCAGCTTGATTTTCATAATCCCGATGGGAATATGATACTTGCGGAAATGGTCCTTGAATTTAGTCCAAGTAATTTCCTCGTACGCGGGCCATATTGCCTTAGCATTATCCCACCATATAGTGGCAGCTCCTTCGAGATAATGCATTGCAAAGGGAACCTTCTCGTCTTCTTCAGTGCGAGAAATCTCCAGTTTCCTCTCAATAGTTCGTAACCAATCATCGTCATCCAATGGATCAATAACTTGGCTGAAACTGGGAGGCTTGGTTCGTTGAAAATCCGATAGCTTGGAGTGATGACCATTCTGGTTTCCATTCTGCCCAACCATAACTTGCACACTTTTCAATATTTCCAGCAGATTGTTGCTCCTTCTTTCTTCAAACATTCGCATGATTTGCTCAGTGGAAGGCGGATGTGGAGGTGGAGATGGAGGTGGCTGGTATGGCTCGGGGGAATGTCCTGCCTGCCTTGCGGAGCGACGGACAGGGACATCCTCATAAGCTTGGCTGCTGCTGCCTCCATGCATCATTCTATTATTTACTTTCCCAATACATAGCAACCGTGATGAGAAAAATCCAACATGGGAGGAAAGCCATTGACAAATCCCGGAAGAAAACCGCGAAAGAAAGCCAAAGCGAATAAAAGATTCCAACATAATTATACATAGACTCAACATGAAAGTAAACATCACAACGGGTCTACTACCCTCATACATGAAACTAAGCATCATGACACGTGCGATTACACCCATACATCATACTCATGATGAAAGCAATACTCTAACGGTCTACTGCTCATATTGTGCTGCTGCGGGCTCCTCTCTTGAGCCGGACCTAGATCCTGAACTGATAGTAGAGACCTCCGGGTTAAGAGAGACACGACGGCGCTGCCTCGAGGGCTCTCCCTTAGGGGCAGGTGCGGGATGGGAACTAAGCATAGGAGTGGAAAGAGTAGCAACAAGGGAAGCCCACGCAGCAGGAGCACTGCGAGGGGTCACCGTCAGAGGGTTAACGGTACCCTGTGAAGTCACCGGGGGAACGGAGGTGGAAGAAACTAGAGTAGTGTAGATGATAGTGGGAAGAGGGTTCCTAGTACGAGCAGCAGCGAGAGCTGCCCGGGCATGTGAGAGATCCCGAGCTAACTCGTAGTTCATGAGATAACCGGAAGTGATATAGCGGGAAAGGTGGCTAGTGGGACGATCGCACACCGAATTAATCAAAGGAAAGCGGATACGCCCATTCTCATGCAGAGATGGGTAGTAGAAGAGACCTGGGTGGGTGTGCATGCGAACCTCGTTGTAGAGTAAGTCTACAAGAGCCTCGATAGCAGCAAACTGAACCGCGTGAGATGGCGTAGAAGCAAGACCACCCTTAGTAGAACGAGTGTAAGCGCCGAAAGGGGAACTGTGGTGTAGAGTGACCTCAGTATAGTACTCATACAATGCATCGACCAGATGCTCCTGATACACACGATACTCTGGATCAGCACCCTATGGATAGAGTCGTCGCCACACATTCTGAAGCAGGTGCGGCGATGTGCATGGAGCTCGCTCAGGATGGTACAAGATCGGTACTGGAGCCATCTACACTCACAAACCATACGGTTAGTAATAACAACAAATAAACATGCATGCAATGCAGCAACCAATTTCTATGACTACCGGCACTCAGACGAAGCTATCTACCGTTTCACTAACGCACTAACGGTCTAGCATGTCCTACAATCAGCGCGGCTCTGATACCAAGCATTGTGGCACCCCGGCTCAGAGCAACCGGTTTACCTTGCATTGCCAGCCCAGAGATCAACATGGTATAGAAACAACTGCTTTATTGATGCTAGCGGATTACATAAGTTTGATATTACATTGAGATACGAGGCCAAGCGGCACACACGGTGCTGCTGAACAGTATGTACATTATTTAATGAACATGACGAGGGCCTCGATCACACAAACTACGGGCAGCAGAAGAACAACGAAGTGGAACTCCATAGCACAGGGACACCGATGTGGACACGACCTAGATGCGAGATGCCCTCCGATGCGAACCGACTTGCCTGAAAGCTTGCATGACACGCCAGGTCAGTACATTGAATGTACTTGCAAGCTCACAACAAACATAAGCACGATGACAGACGAATGCAATGAAAGAACTATTAAATATGCAATGAGCCAATACGCGCATCGAGTCTCACAGACTCGCTTACTAGACGGTTACCTCATAACCAAGCGGTGACCATACCGGGTCACAAGTGAATACCAACCGCTCATGAACAACTCGAGAGTTCATGAAACACAAAGCATTGCAACAATCTTTTAGTTTGCAAGATTAATTATAAAAGTTGATCCATGGTGTGACTTACTTCCGAGCTATGCCCATAACCGAGGACGCGGCTATCGATAGATTAAATACACTCTGTAGAGGTAGCGCACTTTACCCACACTACGGAACACCTGGCCTCGTACTCCCATTCGGGTGGACCAAAGAGTTCCGACGAAACCGTCCCTTTGTCATGGCACTCTCCCGGCCACTCCGACCAACTCCCTCTCAGGGATAGGTCTTGGGTGGCCCCGTGCCTACCAAAGACACCAACGGCCACCGTCGTGGCAAAACGGTCCCAAACGGGGACAAGGTACCATAAAAACAAAAATGAGCACATAGGGTTATGTCTGCTTACCGGGCCAGGGTATGCATGCCCATAACCTTCCCTCGTGAGAGGCACCGGTGAGAGGCACAACAAAGGACCGAATCAAGACCTTCCCTCAAGGTAAATGTGGTCACACTGAATAAAAACCCGATTCAGTGGCACCATGACGTGATCAACATCATATTCAAGTTGAACTTAATCAAGTTTAACTTTGGCAAAAACTTTTAATAAATAACAATGATACTTTGCCATAATCAAGTAACTGATCGACATGGAAAGCAAACAACACATGGATATGGATCAAACTTATCAACATAATTATCTTGCAATACTCAGGGTCAAAACTTCACTGGATCTGGTTCATTTTTATTATCAATCAATATTTTTGTTAACTCATCACTTATATGAAAATATCAAGTAATAAAAGAACTATCATTTTCTACCATAGCAATATAACTAATGCAAACAATTTATTCTACTTGACCAAACAAGTTCATGCAATCTACCAGTAACTAAAACAAGCATATCAAGCATGGTAAAGTAACTATCAATTAACAAGATTTATTTATCAAATTTTAAATGCAATTAAAGCTCATATTCAAGTAGAAAATCATAGATATTGAAATAACACCATCCAAATGCTGGTGTGGCTTGCCTTAGTGTAGAGGAGGATCACACCCCTCTTGGTTTGCATCAAGAGAAGCTTCTCCTTCTGAAAATAATTAAAAACGACAAAAACACATATCAAAAACCATTCTGAAAATCACCAGAAATTCTAGACAGCAAGGAAAAATCCACCTTTTGGTGTGCTGCTAGAGCTTTATGAAACAAAGACCATGCAAAAAGAATCAAATCATTTGGACTTATGGTTTAGAAATTGTGGCTGGTCAAAGTTTGTGTCAATTTCTTATTAAATTTGAATTAAACAAAAATTCCTGGGGGGGGTGACGTCGAAAGCGTAAAAGGAAAGTGCGCCTCCACTCGCACCGCTTCGGGCGCGTGTGGTGAGGCTGACACTGGGCCCCGCTCGTTAGGAGAGAGTGAGGGAGAGCGAGATCAGAGGGCGACGACGCTTCGGCGGAGCTCACGCCGGCGAGGAGGGGGTTTGGGGCTAGATGAGAGGGATAGAAATGAAGCTGGGTTCACGGCGCACCTGCCCGTACCCGTGGCTTGCCGGGGGATGGCCGGAGCTGCTCGTGGTCAAGCTCGCAAGCTGCGGTGGCAGACGAGATTCGCTGGAGTGGAAGAAGACGACGGCTAGAGGCGGCTCCGGTGGCTCAGCAGCATCCATGCAGCACCAAGGGACCTCCAATGCCATGCCTGAGCAGTTGGTCGAGCTCGAGAGGCACCGGAGCGAGGTGGTCGAGTTGCGGAGGTCACCAGAGTTCTCCGGTCGGGGTAGATGGCCAGAGGCCTGCCCGACCGGGCTGTGGCCCTTCTACGTGTTCGTGGAGGTAGTGAGGAGTGGTGCGTGGCTAGGCAATGAGGAGGGAGGCCCTATATATATATATATATATATATATATATATATATATATATATATATATATAGCCGGAGCGAGGGGGTATCGTCTCGCCGCCGGAGCTCTCTGGAAGCCGGCGAACGGCGACGAAGCACTCCAGTGCGAGGGGGAAAGCGTGCAGCATCACTGTGCGAGCTGCCCACGCTCGGGGACGAGCACAGTACGCAGGGGGGAAGAGGACAAGGGCATGCGCACATTGTGGATTTTGGCCGCGATGTGCCCGTGCTTGCTACGGCATCTCCAGCGTCGGTGAGCGCCAGGGAGAGGTCAAGGGTGATGGGTCAGGGCTGTAGGTGCGGCGCGGTAGGCGTCGGCGAGCGCTGGATCGAGCACACGTTGAACAGAGGAGATGGCGACACCCAGTGCGCATCGAGTAGCTGCCAGGCACCGTGTCTTCACATGGTCACCATGCTGGCATGGTCAAGACGACGCCCAAATGCTGCCAAACCTTGTCTATGCTCTAGTCCATGCAGTGTTTAGTCTAGGAAAGTTGAAAGCTCATACCCAGACCGACCAGAATTGACTCAACCAAGCTAGCAAGTTTCTGACCAGAAACTTGGTCACCAAGTTAAGCAAGCTTCTAGATGGCCACTAGGGCTGATCTCCTGGGGTTTAGGTTTTCTTAGGAGGGTAGTTAAGCTCAAGAAAGATCAGGGCCAAAAGATCAAGGAAAAATATACTTGTTGTACAAACTGGAATTTTGGGCCAGAAGGGAAATGATTTTCTATAGCAAAAATATTACAAAAAGTAATGCAATATTTTTTTTCTTGGGAAGGTGTGCCAAGGTCCAAAGAATATTCAGGAATTATCTCAGATTTTTAGGAGCAATAAAAATGGGGGTTGCTTTGGAGCTCAAGTTTCTGAATAGAGTTTCAGAGAGGAAATGAATATTTTTCTTTTATGAAAAATATTCATTTGATTATTTTGGGGATTTATCAGAGAAATAAAGTTGAATGAGATGTAGATGGGTCACTTGGGTGAAAGTCAAGGGTATGCCCAAGTGACAAGTCCATTTGAAATGATTCCAAAATCCAAATCAATGTCAGGCAAGAACTAAGTCTGGAAATAGAGAGAAGGCAAGTCCGGAAAAAGAGAGAAGGCAAAATCCTGGCTGTCACATCCGGAGAGGGGAATCCGTCGCCATCGTCATCATCAAAGATCCTCCATCACCAATTTCATGATGCTCACTGCCGTGCATGAGTAATTCCATCGTAGGCTTGCTGAACCGTGATGGGTTGGATGCGATTTACCATGTAATCGAGTTAGTTTTGTTAGGGTTTGATCCCTAGTATCCACTATGTTCTAAGATCGATGTTGCTATGACTTTGCTATGCCTAATGCTTGTCACTAGGGCCCGAGTGCCATGATTTCAGATCTGAACCTATTATGTTTTCATGAATATATTTGTGTTCTTGATCCGATATTGCAAGTTATAGTCACCTACTATGTGTTATGATCCGTCAACCCCGGAGTGACAATAGTCGGGACCACTCCCTGTGATGACCGTAGTTTGAGGAGTTCATGTATTCACTAAGTGCTAATGATTTGGTCCGGTACTCTATTAAAAGGAGGCCTTAATATCCCTTAGTTTCCAATAGGACCCCGCTGCCACGAGAGGGTAGGACAAAAGATGTCATGCAAGTTCTTTTCCATAAGCACGTATGACTATATTCGAAATACATGCCTACATTATATTGATGAATTGGAGCTAGTTTTGTGTCACCCTATGTTATAACCGTTGCATGATGAATGCCATCCGACATAATTATCCATCATTGATCCATTGCCTACGAGATTCTCACATATTGATATTTTCTTTGTTACTTTTCCGTTGCCATTGTTCTGATTGCTAAAAACTACTACTGTCACTTTTGCCACTGTTACCGTTACTTCCATAATACTTTGCTACTAAATATTTTGCTGCAGATATTAAGTCTTTCAGGTGTGGTTGAATTGACAACTCAGCTGCTAATACTCAAGAATATTCTTTGGCTCCCCTTGTATCGAATCAATAAATTTGGGTTGAGTACTCTACCCTCGAAAACTGTTGCGATCTCCTATACTTGTGGGTTATCAAGACCTTTTTCTGGCGCTGTTGCCGGGGAGCATAGCTCTATCCTCTGAGTCACTTGGGATTTATATCTGTTGATCACTGATAACCCACAAGTATAGGGGATCGAACAGTTTTCGAGGGTAGAGTATTCAACCCAAAATTATTGTCGACACAAGGGGAGCCAAAGAATATTCTCAAGTATTAGCATTTGATTTGTCAATTCAACCACACCTAAAAGACTTAATATCTGCAGTAAAGTATTTAGTAGCAAAGTAGTATGGAAGTAACGGTAACGGTGACAAAAGTAACAGTAGCAATTTTTGTAGCAATCGTAACAGTGGCAACGGAAAAGTAACTAAGCAAAGATCAATATGTGAAAAGCTCATAGGCAATGGATCAATGATGGATAATTATGTCGGATGCGATTCCTCATGCAACAATTATAACATAGGGTGACACAGAACTAGCCCTAGTTCATCAATGTAATGTAGGCATGTATTCCGAATATAGTCATACGTGCTTATGGAAAAGAACTTGCATGACATCTTTTATCCTACCCTCCTGTGGCAGCGGGGTCCTATTGGAAACTAAGGGATATTAAGGCCTCCTTTTAATAGAGTACCAGACCAAAGCATTAACACTTAGTGAATACATGAACTCCTCAAACTATGGTCATCAGTGGGAGTGGTCCCGACTATTGTCACTTCGGGGTTACCGGATCATAACACATAGTAGGTGACTATTGAATTGCAAGATAGGATCAAGAACTCACATATATTCATGCAAACATAATAGGTTCAGATCTGAAATCATGGCACTCGGGCCCTAGTGACAAGCATTAAGCATAGCGAAGTCATAGCAACATCAATCTTAGAACATAATGGATACTAGGGATCAAACCCTAACAAAACTAACTCGATTACATGGTAAATCTCATCCAACCCATCACCGTCCAGCAAGCCTACGATGCGGTGAGAATCATGAAATTGGTGATGGAGGAAGGTTGATGATGACGATGGCGACAGATTCCCCTCTCCGGAGCCCCGAACGGACTCTAGATCAGCCCCCGATGAAGATTAGGGCTTGGCGGCGGCTCCGTATCATAAAACGCGATGAATCCTTCTCTCTGATTTTTTTCTCCCTGAACGTGAATATATAGAGTTGGAGTTGACGTCAGTGGAGTCTCAGGGGGCCCACAAGGCAGGGGGCGCGCCCCAGGGGGCACTACAAAACAAAAGACACATACGCGACATTTTGGGCCGAACGAAAAATGTTTGTGTCATACTTATGACACTTCTATGACGATAATTGTGACAAAACCTGGTATCATCATAGATGTGGTGGGATCCTACTTCTATGACAAAAAACCATGACAGAAAATGGGCTTTTCATCCTGGGCGGGCCGGAGACGCAGCTACATGACATTGTTTGGTCCGTCCATGACGAAAAAACCCGTGGTAGAAGCGAGGGCGAGGAAAATATTGGGGTGTTTCCGGTTACGGTGGGTGGTCGGGGCCGATTGATGAATGGAGGTTTGCGCGTTTCTCTCATACACGCATGCGCGTGGGTGCGAGGCGTTGGGCTCTAACTGAACCCGAGCGAGGCGTTCGCCTACTGAACCCGAGCGATTGCACTGCAGGCTACGCGTTACTGAACCTGAGTGATCGAGCGATGGCTGTTAACTGAACCCGATCGAGCGATTCCTTCGCTACTGCTGCTAACTGAAGCCGATCGATGCTGCCTCTGGATGAACAGTGAGCATTGCTGGGGGGGGGGGTTGGATGAACTGTTGCCAGTGGGGGTGGATGAACAGGACCCCATGGTATTGCCTCTGGATGAACAAGACCCCGATTGATCGAGCCAGTTGGGGCTGGATGAACAAGACCCCGTGGAGGGCTGGATGAACAAGACCACCCCGTGGAGGGCTGGATGAATAGTAGACGGTGGAGGGATGGATGAACAGTAGCCCGTGGAGGGGTGGTTGAACAGGAGCCCATGGAGAGGGTTGGTTGAACAGTAGCCGGTGGAGTAGCGTGCGGTGGAGGCTGGATGAACAGGAGCCCATGGATGAACAATCGCATGTGGAGGCTAGAGGAGGTCGACGATGGATGAACAGTAGCCCGTGGAGGCTGGAGGGGGTCGACGGTGGAGATGAACAATATCCTGTGGAGTCCCGTTTTGCGTTCCGTTGCCTCCCAATGAACACGACACATTCTGTTGCCTCCCCATGAACACGACGACGACGCTGTTGTTTTATTGCGAGCGACGACGATGCAGTTTCTCTGTTCCGACCCAGCCATGTACACGAGCACTGGCTGCATGTATGCGCGAGTAGGCGTTTGAGACCCCGCCCGTATGTATGTACGTGGCCGTATTTTCTTTCTTGCACACTGGCCGTTGTACGTACGTGTACATGCGACATGCGTGCCTCTACTACTACACGTGCGCGCTCTACATCGACCAGTATGTACGTACACGTTCACGACCAGAATGACAACGCTACATACGCTTCGACCAGGTGGGTCCCGACTGTCAGGCACTTCCTTGCATGCGAAGATATAGCTGGTGGGTCCCAACAGTCAGGGGGCGAATCGTTTTTTTTTGCCCGGACGCACTTCCTTGCATGCGAAGATGTAGCTGGTGGGTCCCAACAGTCAGGGGGCAAACATTTTTTTCATGAAATACGGTGGCCCGTCCGGTGGGTCCCCACTGTCAGGTGCAGGAATAATTATTTTGCGCGTAATAAGGAGGCACTTCCTTACGGCTGCCGTGGACCTAGCTGTCAGCCTCTCCACGTACAGTACTCTTCCGATGAAAGTCGGTCGTTGACCACATTGACCACGCCGCGCCGAGAGCACCAAGGCGGTGGACGACGGCGAGGCCTAGGAAGGGGACGGCGCGGAGCCAGGGAAGACGCGATAGTGGATGCCCACGTGGAGAGGAGTACGAGGGTTCACTGGTTCGGCTGCGGTGTGAGGCTGCCGTCGCTGCAGAATAACAGGGGGCGTGGGTGAGTAGAGGGATGGCCTGGCCAGCGATGGGAGTAGTAGGGGGCGGTGAGGCCTCCGCGGCATCACAGCCGGCCACGGGAGGCAGGAGCACGCGACACGACCGACACTGGTTTGGGCGGCTGGAGCAAGAAGACCAGAGGTTGAAGAAGCACTACGGTCGTTGGATGGACATCGTACGATCACTGGAGCTAGAATCGTTCATATATTGACTAAGTTCACAAAGCCTTCGTCCCCATCAACTTAGTAGGACCACAAGTCAGCCTCCCACTATGGTGGGTCCCAGCTGGCAGGGGTATTCATTTTTTTGTGCGCAATAAGGAGGCACTTCCTTGCGTGCGAAGATATAGTTGGTGGGTCCGACCTGTCAGTGGAGGGAACATTTTTTTGAGAAATACAGAGGCCCTTCCGGCGGGTCCCAGATGTCAGGTGGAGGAATCATTATTTTGCACGTAATAAGGAGGCATTTCCTTGTGTGCGGCCGTGGACCCAGCTGTCAGCGTCTCCACGTACAGTCCACTTCCGATGGATGTTGTTTGTTGACCACGTTGACCACGCCGCGCCGAGAGCACCAGGGCGGTGGACGACGGCGAGGCCTACAAAGGGAACGACACGGAGCTGGGGAAGACACGGTAGTGGCTGCCCACGCGGTGGAGAGTACGAGGGTTGACTGGTTCGACTGCCGTCGCTGGAAAATATCAGGAGGTGTGGGTGAGTAGAGGGATAGACAGGCGAGGGATGCGAGTATATGATGGGGCCGTGAGGCCTGCTCGGCAGCACAGCCGGCCACGGGAGGCGGGAGCAGGCGGTTCTGACGGCGCTGGTTTGGGCGGCTGGGGCAGGAAGATCAGAGACTGAAGAAGCACGATTGCCGTTAGATTGACATGTAATGGTCTGACGCTGGTAGAGTCGATTGTTGACTAAGTTTCTTTCTTGAGAAACCTTGTGTACACATGAACTTAGTAGGCCCACAAGTCAACCTCCAAATCTGTGGCAGACAACATAGAGCCCATTTGCTATTTTTTAATAATTTGCAGCCCATTTGCTAATTCTTAAGTAATTTATCACAGCCCATTTTCTGCCCAGGACCATGGTCAAAAAGTTCAACCTTATTTTGCATATTTCAGTGGATTCCGAACTTTTGTAATCCCGAAATGATAAACATTTATAAGAACTTATTGATTTGCCAAAAATTGTTTTGTTTTTGTAAGCAAATAAGACATGGGACAATTGAGTTGGTTTAAGGGAAAACAAGTGGTAAAAAATCAGCGTTGGGAGGGAAAACAACAACAAAAATAAGGATGTAAATATGAAAAGGGAATTTATGTATTTTCAATATAATGATACGTGTATATGAACTAGTAAAACTATAGGTAGAGATTAGAAAACGGATGTAGGACATGCATTTCAAGAGGAAAATAGAATTGGGCTGTGTATTTGATTCAGTAAAAGAACTGCCTGTGGATGTTGTAAGACAAAATATAACTAAAGCTGGCGGGCGAGAGGCCAGTAGATACCTACTGGATCTTTGTGCCCCGTTGTCGTCATGGGCTGGGCCTGTTGAAAACAAAACCAAGCCTGGGCAGTTTACAGCCCAGTTGAAACTTGCTCGACCTGAAAAAACAATATACGTGCTCAATAAACGAGAGAATTCTGCAAGTACAGACTGATAACTGGGATGCAGCAGGGATATTGTTTTTTCATCGTGATAATAAGTGCATGCACTTGTTTCAAAAAAATTGGAGAACTGGGAATTCGAAAGGCAGGTGCTTATGCTACCCATCAAATAAAAATCAGGTGCCTGAAAATTCATTTCAAAACAAATGATTCAACTTTATATCCACGTCGACCCTCGGCATGATGGTTGGAAGCAAATGCCAAGTTCATACCAGAAGATCGTTAACAACAATACCAACTTGCGGACGACAAGGTAGTACAAGTACCAATACCAAACTAACTTATAATCTTTTTACTCCTGGCCCTAGTGTTCGTCTGGTAGAAAATCTTGTAGAGGACCAGCTCCCGCTCCTTCTCTTGCTCCAGGTCCCCGAGGTGGTACTGGTGCATCACCCAGTTGGCCGTCTGCTGGTTGAAGTTCTTGTTGGTGTGCAGCACCAGAACCTTTTTGTTGCCCGTCTGCCGGCCGTTGACCATCCCCGGCAAGGTATTGCCGGTGTTGTCCCACATCGCGTGCATGCCGCACTCCAACTATATCTTGCGACGCGTCCACGTGTCCCTTTTGAACGCCCTGGAATTGCGCTGGAAGAAATGCTTGCTTAGGCCACTCAGTGTGATACCTGTAGTATTGTGGAATACAGGTTTTAGTGTACGTAGTTGGCATTTTCATAACATCTTTGGCATGTTGCAGTCACTTGTTTCACTTTTTATTAACTGTCAAATTGTAATTGCTTCACCAGGTCTGCATCTAAAAAGAAAAATAGAGCTATAAACAAAGGAATATGTTTGTGCAAGTAGACGGCCGATCGGTGTCTTACCTGGAAGTTTCTCAAGATGTGTGTAGCATATGCTGTGCTCGCTGTCGATGGTTGGTATGAACAAATCGATGAGAGGGTGAGATCTCGCGCTATCAGCACTCACTTTGGCCTCAAGGTGCTCGATCAGCTCCTGATCCATGGGATCGAACTTGACGCCAGCCGGCAGCACCGGCCAATCCTTCTTCGACTTGCATCGGTTAATTCCAGTTATATGGTACTCAATGTATGATCAATCGACAATTTTAAGTGAATGATGAAAGATTTTGACAGATAAGTGGTACTCCAAATCTGAAGTCCAGAATACCCGAACATGCCGCCGGGTTCTTGTGTCACCTCACGCGCAGCGTGTTGTCACGCCAATTCAATGTGTGGACATGATGAATAATTTGACCGACGTATACTAGTACTGCTACTATACTACTTACCAGTTGTTGGGGATATGATTACTGGAGGTAAACCGGCTCAGAGTGGCCGGGTTAGCTCCATGAAGATAGAAGCCCATGAATACGTGAAGATGGTGGCGCTTTACGAAGGCCCAAGGCCCAAAGGCGGGTTAAAGCCTGTAGTTGTAAACCGACTCTGTCATGTAACTTGTATTGTAAGTTAGAGGAATAGAGACCGAGCCGGACACATCTATGATCCGGCCTCAGGACTCTGTAAACCAGTGGGCATCAACCTATGTATATAAAGGGACGACCCGACCGCGGTTGGAGGAAGACAGACAACAACTCGAGAGCCAGGCAAAGCGGATTCGCTCCCTGGTCATCGAAACCCTAGCAATACCAATCACAACTAGACGTAGGCTTTTACCTTCATCGAAGGGGCCAAACTAGTATAAAACCCCTCGTGTCCCCTTGTCCGATCTAACCCCTTTAAGCTAACCCATAGCGATGGCTCCACGACTAAGTCCTTTCACGAGGACATCTGCTGTGACAAACCCACGACAGTTGGCACCCACCGTGGGGCTATCGCATGATGGTTTCGAGTTCTTGAAGGTCAGCTTTGATGGACTCAAGGGATACACTGTGGGCCAGATGACGAAGAGTCGTCGCGGCAAGCTCTAAATCGATGATGCAGGATGTGGTCCCGAGGCCAGTTCAATCGAATACGGGTACCGGGTCCCCTTTGGTGGGATCCACGTCTTCATCGGCAAGATCGGTGAACCGGGCCCTGAGCCGGACACCTGCACCGACATCATCGAGACGGCTTAGCGTGCAAGCCCTTCCCCGGTTCATCCCGCGGCAAGGCATGTTTTCGTAGGTGTCATCCATGGAGCAGAATATGAGGATGGACCGACATCTCATGGATAAACCGTTGTCTGCTCTGACGACGAGTCTTCAACTGGAGAGACCGAATCGTTGTATCAGTTGTAGGACGGCTGGATTATCGGAGGTTCCGATGGCAACAGTATTCCGGACCCCCTCGATCTGCCAAACCGGGTCGCTATCTTCATGGCCGGTACACAATCAGCACACCACTCATCAACCGCCGCGGCAATGCTCTCCGGTTCAGCGACAGCAACGCCGGCGAGAGCAAGGGGCTCTGTGCCGCCTCCGGCTCAAGTTCTGTCTGATTTGTTCGACACTTTGGCAACATTGATGGCTGCAGAGGTGGACGCAGCAGCCCGGGACCAGCACAATGCGGAGATTGCAAAGGTGAAAGGTCAGATAACTCAGGCTAAAGCGGACCTAGCATCAGAGAATGCTAGGATGGCTACGGAACGGGCCGAGTTGGAAGCTCAGGCCTACCGGCTTAGGCTGGATCAGAATGCCTCAGAGGAAGTCATGAGAAGAAGATACCGGTCGCATCTCCCGCCGGGTTATGAGCCAAGAAATCTCTTCAACATGCCAGGAGCAGGAACTAGTAACTAGCCAGTGTTAAACCGGACGGAGGCACCGGGAACAGGAGCGCCGGTTCAGCCACGCACGATGGACCCGCCTCGTCAAAGCAACATTGTGCCGCAGTATGTTCCGACGCCCCCGGGGCATTACTCCAACTCGTTGGACAACATTGTGGCCGCCGCTTCATGATTGGCAGCCCTGCCAACCGACGGTGAGTCACCAGTTGCGATTGAGGCACGACGGGCCAGAGAGCTCCTTCAAACAGCTTTAAACCAGCAACATGCTTATTCGCATAGTCGCTAGAAGATTCATTCCACACCCCGCCCAAGCCGGAGTTACAACAAGCACGTTGAGGATGAACCGGACGTGTCAAGCAGTGCACGTCGCCGTAACTCGCCGTGAGGGCACAACCCGGCAGGTGGATGTGCTAATGCACAGGATGTGGTGGATCATGGTCGTGCACGTCGAGAGGCCGAGTTAGCAGCTCTGCATGGAGCTTGTCAACCTGCTCCGGTTCACCCTACTGCTTTAGTGGAGCTAGGTGTGGTCTTCAGTTCCTTAGGGGTGCCGTGTCTCACCGCCGCTTTACGTAATGTGCGACCGCCCAAGGATTTTAAAGGCCCTCGTAAGGTGCCCAATTACACCGCCGATTTGCAACCAGAGGCATGGGTTGAAAGCTACGAGATGGCAATGGAGATGTTAGATGTGGATGAAGTGGTGTGTGCTAAATACTTCACCATGATGTTGGAGGGGACAACTCGTACTTGGTTAAAGAGCTTGCCAGCTAACTCCGACGGATCATGGGCCGAATTAAAGCACCGGTTTATCCAGGATTTTAAGGATACTTGTAAGCAGCCTATGTCAATTGTGGACCTGGCCGCTTGTGTTCAAGAGGATGGGGAGTCTACAACCCATTGGGTGAAGCGGGTCTCAGCTATTCTGCATTTGTCGGATCGCATCAATGCAGATACCGCAGTGTTAACGTTGGAGGGCAATTGCCGGTTTCTGCCGCTCAAACAAAAGTTAGGAAGGCTCAAACATCACTACAATGATATGTCAACACTTATGGCCGCTTTGGTTAAATATGCCGATTCAGATAATACCAAAGACCCTGACTTAGAGGAGGACAAACCGGGGAAAGGAAATAAAAACAACAACACCAAGGGACAACAGCATAACCCGTCAGGTCATGGGAATAATGGTAAGTGCAAGGCCGATAATAGTTTGGACTTTATGGCTAACACCAATGCTAAGGATAATGGTCAGCGTCGTAAGGGCAAACAACCCCAGAGGGGCGGAGGTTCAGGCCCCAATCTGGAGCGCCTGTTAAATCAACCTTGTCCAAAGCATGGATCAAAGGAGAAGCCAGCGTCACATCTTTGGAAGGACTGTTATATCATGCGAGAGTTCAAGAACTCCAATATGTTTCAATATGACAATGGTCCACCCGGCGGTTCAGGAGGTGGTTTTCATGGGCCGGGTTATGGAGGTGGTAGCTCTGGTTCAGGATTTCAAGGCAATCAAACCGTCCATAACAATCAAGGGAACCAGGGCAACCAGGGAGGTTATAACCATCAGGGGAATCAGCAGCAGCAGCAATCGGGTTATCAGAGCAATCCGAAGCAGTTGAATAGTGGGCAGTATCATGTCTTCACCACTAGCTTGTGCAAGCGTGATCAAAAGCTTCACAAGAGGGATGTAAATTCTGTTGAACCGGCAGTGCCTTAGTATCTGCGCTGGTCTGAGCAGCCCATTTTATGGAGTAGAGAGGATCACCCCACCCCGGGTTGATAATCCAGGTCATCTGGCCTTAGTGGTGGCACCCCAGGTTGGGGGGTACAAGTTCACCAAGGTGCTCATGGATGGGGGAAGCAGTATAAATATTCTCTACTATGATACCTTCCGCCGTATGGGGTTGACAGATAAGAATCTTAAACCGTCGAACACCGTTTTTCATGGTGTGGTGCCCGGTAAGTCTGCATATCCAGTGGGCACGATAGCTCTAGAGGTGGCCTTTGGAGATGATCATGATTCAAGGTCAGAAACATTGACTTTTGAGGTGGTGAAAATCAAGAGTCCGTATCACGCTCTGTTTGGGCGACCGGCTTATGCCAAGTTCATGGCAGGCCGTGTTATGTTTACCTGCAGCTTAAGATGCCAGGTCATAAGGGGACCATCACAGTACATGGGAGCAGGAAGATTGCTTTGGAATGCGAGGAAGGTGATGCGGCTTATGCTGAGTCGGTTTGTGCCACGAAGAGCTGAAGTTTTATAAGGACAAAGTTGATCCGGCAGACATGACTTCTTTGAAAAAGCCAACTACGGAGCATGATCCGGCGTTGAAGTTTAAATCGGCCACAGACACTAAGATGGTTGATTTTGTTCCTGGCGATTCATCCAAGCAGTTCAGCATCAGCGCTAACCTGGATCCCAAATAGGAAAGCGCGCTCATCGAGTTCGTCCATGAGAACCGGGACATCTTTGCATGGAAGCCTTCTGACATGCCAGGTGTACCGAGGGAACTCACTGAGCACACACTTAATATTGATCCTAAGTTTAAACCGGTCAGACAGTTTCTCCGCCGCTTCAACGAGGAAAGGCGCAAGGCTATTGGTGAAGAGGTAGCCCGGTTGTTGGCCGCAGGGTTTATCGTGGAGGTCTTTCACCCGGAGTGGTTGGCTAATCTGGTGCTGGTTCTCAAGAAAAACGCACTTGGCGTATGTGTGTGGACTACACAGACTTGAACAAGGCTTGCCCAGCAGATCCCTTTGCCCTCCCTCGTATTGATCAGATTATTGATGCTACGGCGGGTTGTGACCATTTGTATTTTTTGGGTGCTTATTCTGGTTATCATTAGATCAAAATGGCAGCTAAGGACCAGGAGAAGACAACTTTTATAACTCCCTTTGGAGCCTTCTACTATGTCTCCATGCCCTTTGGGCTCAAGAGTGCCCAGGCGACTTATCAACATTGTGTTCAGAATTGTCTTCATAATCAGATTGGGCGCAATGTTTATGCATATGTGGATGATATTGTGATAAAGTCCAGGAAAGAGGAAACATTGATAGATGACCTGAGAGAAACCTTTGACAACCTCCGGGTTTACAAGATGATGCTCAATCCGGACAAATGTGTCTTTGGTGTCCCGACAGGCAAACTCTTGGGCTTTCTGGTATCAAACAGGGGCATTGAGGCTAATCTGGAAAAAAATTCAGCAATCACGTCTTTGGCTAAACCGGCGTGTATCAATGGCGTTCAACGTTTAGCCGGTTGGATTACGACTTTGAGCCGGTTTATCAGTCGTCTTGGGGAGAAAGCTATCCCTTTATACCAGATGTTAAAGAAAACGAATGACTTTGTCTGGAGCGATACGGCTGATAAAGCGTTTCAGGATCTGAAGAGGCAGTTAGCTGAACTGCCTGTGCTTGCAGCTTCGATCGATAAAGAGCATTTATTGTTGTATGTGGCTGCTAATGCCAGGGCGGTTAGTGTGGCTATTGTTGTGGAGCGCAAGGAGGCTGGAAAGGAATATCCGGTTCAATGGCCGGTTTATTATATAAGTGAGGTGCTTATCGAATCAAAGCAGAGGTATCCACACTGGCAGAAGTTAGTGTATGGGGTGTTTATGGCAAGCCAGAAGCTCAAACATTATTTTCAGGGTCATCCTATCACAGTGGTCAGTTCAGCCCCTCTGAGAGATATCATTCAAAACAGAGAATCAACTGGCCGGATTGCCAAGTGGGATATTGAGCTTGGACCTCACGGGCTCAAGTATACACCTCGCACAACAATCAAATCTCAATCACTTGTGGACTTCATCAATGATTGGACAGAGTTGCAGGCATCAGAGGAAAAGCCAGATAACACGTATTGGACTATTCACTTTGATGGGTCCATGCACTTGGAGGGCTCGGGGCTGGAATTATATTAACTTCCCCGCGAGGTGACAAGTTTTGTTATGTTCTCCGCTTAATGTTCCCTTGTACTAACAATGCAACTGAGTACGAGGCCCTACTCCACGGTCTTCGGATGGCTAAGGAGATGAACTTAAGCCGGGTTAAGTGCTTCGGTGACTCGGACCTAGTGGCTCAACAGGTATCTGGCACTTGGGATTCTAAGGACCCACTCATGGCTGTGTATCGATGAGAGGTGGACATAGTGGCTTGTCATTTCAAGGGTTATCAAGTTGACCATATAGACCGGCGAAAGAATGAAGCGGCGGACGCTTTAAGTCGCCTTGGCTCTCAGCGTAAACCGGTCCCACCTAATGTTTTCCTCGACGTCCTGCACAATCTGTCGGTTAAGATACCAACAGAGGAGGAGTTGGCTATTCCTGACCCGGAGGCCCAATTGGTGGCAGCTTTGCATGTTATACCAGATTGGACAATCCCGTACCCGGCTTACATGAACCGGGGTGAGTTATCGGAGGATGAAACCTCGGCCCGACAGATAATCCGGCTTTCCAAGTCAATGACCATAATCAATGGGGAGTTACATCGTTACAGCGTCACAGGGGCAATTCAGCATTGTGTATCTCCTCAAGAGGGTTGTGAAATTTTGCGAGAAGTCCATGAAGGAGATTGTGGTCACCACGCCGGTTCAAAATCTTTGGTGGCTAAAGCTTTTCGTCACGGTTTCTATTGGTTAACAGCTCATGCTGATGCTGAGGATTTAGTCAAAAGGTGCGATGGTTGTCAAAAATTTGCACGCCGCACTCATGTCCCAGCTCAGGAGTTGAGGATGATTCCAATAACTTGGCCGTTTGCGACTTGGGGGCTTGATATGGTTGAACCCTTTAAGAGATCCAAGGGCAAAAAGACCCACATGTTAGTGGCAGTTGACAAATTCACCAAGTGGGTGGAAGCAGAGCCCGTCAGTAAGTGTGATGCAGCCACGGCGGTTCAATTCATCAAAAAGGTGATGTTCTGGTTTGGTTTCCCACACAGTATTATAACTGACAATGGTACTAATCTGTCAAAGGGTGAGATGGAGGAATTTTGCCAACATGAGCACATCCGGCTTAATGTAGCATCAGTGGCTCACCCCCAGTCTAATGGTGAAGCTGAGAGGGAAAATCAAGAAATTTTGAGAGGTATTAAACCCCGGCTTATGGTTCCTTTAAAGCGGACGCTGGGTTGTTGGGTGGAGGAGTTACCTTCTGTGTTATGGAGCATCAACACCACACCTAACAGGTCTACGGGTTACACGCCTTTCTTCATGGTTTATGGAGCAGAGGCGGTTCTTCCTAGTGACATCTGTCACGACTCGCCCCGTGTGTCAGCTTATGTTGAAGCTGATAATGAGAAGGCACGTCAGGACTCACTGGACCTGTTAGATGAGGAGCGTGATCTCGCAGCAGCACGTTCAGCGATTTATCAACAAGATCTCCGACATGATCACAACCGCCGGGTTAAGACCAGAACTTTTCAAGAGGGCGATCTGGTGCTCCGGCTCATCCAGGATCAGACCGATATGCACAAGTTATCCCCACCTTGGGGAGGACCTTTTGTGGTCAGCAAGAATTTGCACAACGGGTCATACTACCTCATTGATGTTCGAGAGCACAAAGACTCACGTAAATCAGAGGAGGAGACCAAGCGGCCGTGGAATATAGCTCTTCTTCGGCCTTACTATACTTGAGCCACAGGCTCTTCTTATGTACATATTTATGACAATGTATATAATATATAATAAACCAGAGCCTCGAATAAAGTGGGGTCTCTGTTCTTTTTACATCATGTGTGAGCCTATAAGAGCTTCTACTGACAAAGCAGCATTTTGTTAAACCGGCCTATACGGCGAGACGGATATAAAGAAAATCACTAGGGGGCTTGGTCGTATCCGAACCATAGCTACACCTCTTGATCGACTTAAAACCAAAAAGGGATATCACTAGGGGGCTTGGTTGTCTTCACACCATAGCTACACCTCTTGATGGGCTTTAAGCCAAAAGGGAAATTATGTGGAGCCAAAGAGAGTCTGTTGCTTTAAGCACAACTCAAACATAGGTAACCACTGAGCACAACTCACATATTACCTGGGGGCTCCTTGCTTCTCAAAGAACAACGAGCTTGAACCCTTGTAATAGGCTATCAAGCCAGACTTGGAAGCCAGGTGTATTCACCTAAAACCCCGGATTATCCTGCCTCTTTAAGTAAGCCACTCCGTCCAGGTAAACCTGGTATGACCCATCGAACGTTTGACAAGTCAATCCCATGGACCCTGAACTTGTCAAAGTTAAACCGGTGATTGGTTAAAGATTGAGGTCCATCTTAAAAGGATTTGCAAACTGGTTTAACTCAGTGGCCTGGCAGCCCATGAAAAGCCTCGATTTAGGGCCTGGCAGCCCATGAAAAGCCTTGCATATTTCTTGTATTTACTGTTTTTATGATAAAGGATTTATGAGTATTTTCTGATAAACCGGTGTTCGTTACAACCCGGCATGACTTTCAACACTTAGTTGTCAGTACATGATCAGTTTTTAAACCAGTAGCGTACTGCTCCAGTCTGGTTTTGACTAGATGTCACCAGCATTATACGAACAAATCAACGGCTTTTCTAGCCCAGTGTGGTTTCTATATGAACCAGCAAGAGGGCAAGGAGTTATCAACACTCCGGATTGGTGTATTTTCACCTTTACAATAGAAGCAGTTGGTCAGCCAACGAGGTATGTCGCATATATTATTTATTTTATCTGGTTAATATAAATCTTGGTTATCCATCCAAGTCGTGTATATATTTTTTGGGCATCATGACCCGTCCAGTGGTAAACCACTAGGATGCTTTCAAAGTTCTTATATGCAGGAACACAAAGTATAATGGACTATGCATAAATAGACCCCAAAAGTGGAACAAGTTTTCAAAATATCAAGAAATACAAGCATGCTCGATGGCATGGCAGATAAAGGTGTTTCTACTATCTTATTACAAGGAGCTTCAAAACGGCCCAAATTGACTAATTGTTTTCAAGCAGTAGCAGACTGTAGCTAGTAAACCGGTCGCCGGTCTAAGATGCTTCATCGGGACGGCTTGATGGTTGAGGGTCATCTTGTGCAGTCACATCTTTTTCATCCCTCCCCAGACGCTGGAAATCAACCATTGACCAATCGATTCCAGTTAAAGCTTGAAACACTGCCTCTTCATGTATAAGGCTGGAGGGATCAATGTCAGGAGTGTAAGTATGCTTACGGATTGGAGGCACAAGTTCTTCAACATCATGGATCACGGCATGCTATCTATTTCCTTCAGCATCATAAACCGGCTGGAAATGAGATAAGTCTATGTCCTCCGCCAGTTTGCTGGCTATTGGCCGCATCTCCTTTGTCAGCTTTCGGAGATCATCATTGTTGAAGTCTGAACCGTCCTCCTTCACACCTGGATATCCTTTAATGATATCTGCTGCTTCAAGATCCGGAATCCATGCCTTGGCCCGGATTAGTGCGGTCAGCGCTCCTGCTCTTGCGGCTGCTTTCTTCAGTTCTGTAATCCGGGCAGGTAGCATGGCCAGCTTCTCAAGTGTTTCCTTTATCAACGATGGTGCCAGCTTGTTATATGTTGCAGTGCAAATCACACGCTGGGATCCAGAATATAGCTGTTCCATTAAGGTGTACGCCGCTTTAAGCTTCATCCGCATGTCAGAGCCCAGATGAGCAATGCGGGTGCCTGTCACGGTTTAGTATCAGTAAACCGATCAATGATAATATCTTATGAACTAGATAAACGGCATGCGGAGGTACTTACCAAACACAGCGGACGTCATGGCATCAATCTGCCGCTTCAAGCCAGTCAGTTCGTCTACCATTGGCTTTAGGGCTAGTTCTGCGTCCTCGGCTTTCCTGGTTAAACCAGCCTTTTCTGTTTCCAAGGGAAGCACGCTCCTTGTTGAAGGTCTCTTTCAACTTCTCCATAGCTGCCAAGGCATTAGTCAGCTCCTCTATGTCTTTGGAAGCCACTGCTTGTTGAGACTTTACGTTCTCTTGAAGATCAGTGGTTTGAGCATCCCTCTTACTCAGCTCGGCCTGCAACGGTGAATATATATCAACAACGGGATATGTATTTTCTAAGTACAAAGCGTATAACAAGTTATGCACTTTGTACTTGGGGGCTAATGCCTATTTGCTCTGTTATCAACAAATCTTTCACAAGTCTCAAGTACAATGCAAGCATTATCCTTAACACTTGGGGGCTAATGTACATCTGTTCAAAACTGACGCATTGATTCAAGACCCGGTTTACCTTGCAAAGCTAAACCGTCCCTTGGTGGCTACACCAATGAAAACTACATGAATACAATGATAAAGTATCAGTTTTGTTTTTACTGAGGACTTGACATATTGAGGATCAACATGCAAGGATTAAGATATTACAAAGTCCCGGTTTATGATTAACATCATAAACCGGCCCTTGGGGGCTATTTGGGCTGATGTCTATACTTTGGAATCAAGAAATGAAAGGTGATGAAAATACCTCATAGCGTTCCTTCATCAGGTTCACCAAACCGGCTTCATAATCACTGTTTGAGTGTAGATGGTTTAAAAAACCGAAGTGGAGTTCTTCACCGCTGAGATGGGCGTAGCTTGACAAATCAGTGCTCCATTTACCCTTCTCCATGGCAGCATGCTCTTCCTTGGCACTATGTTTGGCCAAGATTACAGGATGGCCAGGAGAGCTGTGGCCCATACCGGTAATTATAACATCGTCTCCTTGGCCTCCAATAATTTTTACGGGTGATGGTGGAGTGTCAGTGGCTCTCACCGGACTGGAAGACCTGTCGTCAGCTCGGATTGGATCTGTCGGTTCACTGTCAAGTACAGCAGTGTCAGCTTCTAGTTGATTATCAATATTCAGATCTTGAGGGGGTGGTTCATCAAACGTGCCTTCTAGATTTGGACCCTCCGGTTCAACCCTCTGTTCCAATTCAACGGTTTGCTCTGGTTCACGAACCACCTGGTCTTCGGGCGGATTGTTCACCTGAGCCTTTTTGCTGGGTCTAGCTTTGGCACTAAAATAGCAACAGATGTGAAAGTTAAAGCACACTACAAAGTATGAACAACATCAGAAGAAGGAGTTCATGTACTTACCCAGCTACGGTTTTGAGAGGAGGAAGTTGGGTCGCTATTGACTCGCTAGAGGATGAGGGAGGTGTCACCTGATAATTTGAATTGGACGGATTAAGAGGTTGTCGGAAATAACCCGCCTTGGGATAAGAATTGTCAGAAGTGGGGGAGACCTCAGATCGGCGCTTCCGAACCGGGGTGTCAGGTAAACCGGCCGAAGTGACCTGTTGGCCGCTGTGCTGGGTTGTCCGACGAGCCTCATGCTGCTGCGTCTTCAAAATAAATGTTGGATCCAAGTAAGCAAGAGGATGAGAAAAGCTTACTTTCCGGACCGCTTGATGGTTTTTTTGTGTTGGCATAGAGTCTGAACCGGAGGAAAGGGTAATTACCTCTACATCGTCGGCCTGGCTGCCCTCCACGTCCTCCTGATAAGTATCATTGTTAATGAAATGCATGAAAAGGGAACCAAGTGAATCAAGTTCTACCTCAACTTCCGGTTCATCTGCGTCGTCATCAAGTTCCATGCTGATGCGTTCAGCTGCCTTCCGCTTTGAGGTTCTCTTGACGGCTTTTGTTTTGGGACGGGATGGCTTTGCCGCTTTCTCTACAGGTTTTTTCTTCCAGAATGGATCATCACCCTGTTTATAAACAAGCAGAAGGATATTCACAGGTTGAACAGTTTAAAAATATGTCGAAGATAAAAAGGAAGGACAGTACTTACAGCAGGCGGTTTGTTTTTTGTGTACAAGGGGTTTAAACCGGTTTGGCGGCAGACAGATTCCGATTCGTTCAAAATCTTCTTGACACCCTCAGTAACTTCTTCATCAGTTAATTGAATGTTTATGTGGTGTTGGGAGTCTTCCACTTCACCAGTGTACTCACACATTAAACCAGAGCGGCGGCTTAATGGCAAGATGCTCCAGGATATCCAACAATGCACAAAGTCGACGCCTGCTAAACCATTGGCCATAAAGGTTCGGAGCTTGGCAAGTTGAGGGGCATATGAGGCCCGTTCCGTAGCACTTAAACGTTGCAGCAGTGGATGAGTGTTGGAGAGCCGGTGGGCACGGTAGCCCGGCAGAGGGTTCTCGTCTTCAGGGGAGGTATCTTTACAGTAGAACCAAGTTTGGTTCCAATCTTTGGGGTGGCTGTGCAGCTTGGCATGAGGAAATTCGACCTCTTTTCTTTTTTGAATTAAGACGCCCCGAAGTTCAGTGTTGGGTCCGTCTACAAATTCAGTGCGCCAGTTTAGATGGAAAAAATCCCGAAACAACTCAGCAGTTGGTTCTTCCTGTAGATACACTTCACAGAAGACCTGGAAGTTGCATATATTGGAAACTGAGTTAGCTCCAATATCTTGGGGGTGGAGCTGGAAACTGGCAAGCACATCCCGGAAAAACTTTGACCCGGGCGGTTTGAAACCACGTCCTATGTGGTCAACAAATACCACTACCTCACCCTGCTTAGGAGTGGGAGGATTCTCCGATCCAGGAACTCGCCACCGGATTTCATTATTTTTTGGCAAAGTACCAATCCTGACCATTCTGTTAAGCTGTTCTTCGGTGACTTGGGAAGGAGCCCAGTTACAAGCATAGAACTGTTTGGCCATTGCAAGCGAAAAGCTGAAAGGAAATACCGGTTTACAAATCGTTCATGGTGATATATAAGATGTGACGGCATAAAGACATACAGGTATGTAAATTGCGTAAACCGGAGGCTGATACAATAATGAATGACAAGGCAATATCAGAACAAGGGTATGCACATGCTGTTAAACCGGAGTATAACAACGGAGGTAAAAGGCTTGTCCGGTTCACCAGGGGGCTAATGGTATATGATAGATTGCTCTTACAAAGGTAAACCGCCTATATGGTAAAGAGGATACATATCTAAGGCAAAAATGACTAAGTAAGGTAAAACAATTTCATAGTTTGGCATGGGAATTTTAGATCTGCCGTGCGTTGGATAATCAAAATATATTCTGGTCTAATCTCATGCGCTCAAAAAGTTCAGTAAGTTCAGATGAGTTTGATATCAAGCAGATGCCTTAACAAGAAAGAGGGAGTTTAAACTACAAAAGGCGCTGAAAATAATCATATCTAACTGGCCATTGGTATTAAAGAAGGAGGAACAACTTCAAGCGGGAAGAACACCAAACCCTAATGGTGGATCTGGGGTGAGAAGAAGAGGAACTTACTGGTGCAGGAGGAAGCAGCGGAGGATCACCGCATTTCTCTGATATGGTCAGGTCGATGCAGCGGCCTTTGTCGAAACAGAGGCGAAGGACGACGGCGGCGGCAGAGCTTGAGGGTCGGTCGACACGAGGAAGAAGAAGTGAAGGAGACGAAGGGAAAAAAAGAGAAGGGCCCATGGTCCTATTTGTAAGGGGAAGCGATAAGCGACAAGTGCGGGAATCGAGGAGCTCAAAAATGGATAGTTAATAAGGATGTCGCCTCGATGGTTGGATATTCACTAATGAAGGGAATCTTCAGCTTCAACGAATAGATGACGTCAGTGCGGTTTACTATGGATCTAAAGGATGAAATCACGTCGATTTACCAGATCTATATGAAGGTGACAGGGCAAGAATTTTTTTAAGTATTTAAGATTGACATGAACAAGTTCAAATCAATCTGGGGCCTAATGATGGGGGTATGATTACTGGAGGTAAACCGGCTCAGAGTGGCCGGGTTAGCTCCATGAAGATAGAAGCCCATGAAGACGTGAAGATGGTGGCGCTTTACGAAGGCCCAAGGCCCAAAGGCGGGTTAAAGCCTGTAGTTGTAAACCAACCCTGTCATGTAACTTGTATTGTAAGTTAGAGGAATAGAGACCGAGCCGGACACATCTATGACCCGGCCTCGAGACTTTGTAAACCGGTGGGCGTCAACCTATGTATATAAAGGGACGACCCGGCCACGGTTGGAGGAAAACAGACAACAACTCGAGAGCAAGGCAAAGCGGATTCGCTCCCTGGTCATCAAAACCCTAGCAATACCAATCACAACTAGACATAGGCTTTTACCTTCATCGAAGGGGCCGAACTAGTATAAAACCCCTCGTGTCCCCTTGTCCGGTTTAACCCCTTTAAGCTAACCCGTAGCGATGGCTCCACGACCAAGTCCTTTCACGAGGACATCTACCGTGACAAACCCACGACACCAGTCGTATTTAGTGTCACATTTAACCATATGTTTAACTAACAAGTACACACTTGAAGCCATATATATATACTGCACAACATCTCCATCATCATTATTAGTACATCCTGCGCAGGTGAGTTAGGATGCACTTGATCCCAGAAAGGTATCTATCCTTCAAACCAGAGGAGTGCTTCAAACTAACAACAATACATAATTTCCAACAAAAGAGGGTCGTGCTACAGCAGCAGAATACATGGCTCAGTCTAGATATCAGTATGAATCAAGTTATGCATATTTGCTGTTGGCATGAACCACATCTCCGCATGTCGGGTTTGCAAAAGCCATCCATCACATGGAAGCTTGATGCCTTTCACACACTGAAGATTATCTGGCAACAAGCTGTGTCAACGAATCTCTAGATATGGTGATTCATGAAACCCATGGTATGATGTGTAAACACAGTCCCCCTTGGCGAATGGGAGTTGCATAGCACGATAATCATCGTCGGTGATATGATCGATGATTGGTTGGATGATTGGATAATTGAGCCCGAGGAACATGGAGTGGTCACCGAGGCTGTAAACCCGCCTCCACTTGAATATGCATGGCCCAACGGAGCTGGGATATTTCTCGAACATGAAGCAGCCATAGCCATCAATGTCACGAACGCCCAGACATTGTACTGCATGTGGTTTGATGTAATGGTTTGGTAAATTTGGTACGTGCAAATGAGCATCAAATGACCGCCGTCAGCTGAACGAGCGATAAACCACCACCCATTGGCTGGTATGATTCCAGGTCCTGGAATCATGAAGGCCGGTGCATTTGCGTCTGCTGCAACAATTCAAATTGGAGACCAAAAGGACAAAAATAAACAATCATGTTCAGAGTATGTGTGGAATTAAGATTATTATAACAGTGACACATATCATAGACAGGGAATTGCAATGCCGTGGTCATAATCATGCCCCAATTAAAAAAAATAAGCCAATGGCTTTCATATTCTAGCAATATGTCATGGTTCAAACATCATGTAACAATGAGAGGAAAACAACTATGACAGAGCCTACTCATATTCTACCATAGCACTTACTACTACTGTTCTCATATCAACTCTAAGCAATAACATGCATTGTTATAAAAATCTTGGAAATGAGAGTAACATATAGCAATCATGATGTTATGCTCATAATATCTATTCTAACAATCATTAGATGCCAATTGTTCTCATATCAACTCTAACAATAACATGTGTGGTCATAAAAATCTAGAAAATGAGAGGAGCATATAGCAATGATGTGGTTATAGACATACTATCTATTCTAAATTTGTAACAATGAACAGACATTCGTATTCATAAGGTAAAGATGAGATGAGGCAATTACACGACGATAGATTCCACCAGTATAGGCATCCAATCTGTGCGTCGACCGCGTAAACGATGCCATCGTGCACTATAACATCAGACAGAAATGTTGCCTCAACAGGATTGACGATGAGCCATAACCATGTATGGCGACCGGATTCCAGATAGACTAATCCCATGTTGAACAAGGCAATGAGCTTGTAATCCATGTAGTCTTTTGATGGTGTGGGCACTTCGCAGATTACAACTTTCAGCAAACAGAGGTCGAGCCAAAAGCTTGACTCGTCTCGTGCGTAGTAGGCAGGAGTGTCCGGCGGGCCGCGAGGCTCGATGGAGGTGGTATCCAACGATGGAAGGGTGATCTCTCGCTGGGTGTAGATATCCACGAGATGCCACGTACTACCGGATTGGTGGATGAGGACGATCCAGTTGGCCTTCATGCCCGCCCAGTAGTGGCCGCGCATGAAGGACAGGTGGACGGGTAGTGGTAGCATGTCGAGGGGCACCACGATAACCTCCGTAGGATCGTCAAGTCGGTGTTTGGGCCCCCTACGAGGATCGAGCATCAGCAAGCAGGGTGTCTTGAAAAGAGTCGGCCGGTTGCAGACGAGTAGATGGTACAAAGACACCGAGCATGCGGCCAGGCGGACGGTGCTGAGTAGGTCCATACGATTACAGATCTGCTCCAAGAGAACATCGGGGAGGGAATTCCAATCGCGGCTCTGCGTCAGTTCTGCCATTGGGGTTTTCGGTGCCTGCGAGCCAGCGGGGAAGTGGATTCGGGCGGGCGAGCGAAGAAGCTTCTCCTCGTGTGGCCGAGCAGTGAGCGGGGGGATATGGTACGCGCGAGCTACCAAGGAAGATAGCGCGGGCGGGCGAGCAGTGAGCGGGGGGAAATGGTGTGCGGCCGACGATGGGGAAGAGAGGAGGAAGAAGAAGAGAGGAGGAAGAAGAGTGGAAGACGGGGAAGAAAGTGCATTAAATCTCAATTCTACTACTACTACCAGGATATACCGTCCTTCGGAGTGTAAACAGTTACACCGATGACATGTGGGTCTACCATAAGAGGGCCCATATGGGAGTTAATGGAGGACATAAACGTTCTCTACTAGCAAACATGATGGCAGTACTGGGTAAGGCTGATTTAGTAACACCAACATGCTGGTTTAGCTTATTAATTAAGTGTCCCATCTGCTGCAGCGTGTATTGTCACTTCACTGTGAAGACTAGTTGAATAGTTCTCTCTGACCGAGATGGGGAATAATGGATCGTGAAGACTTACTTTCTACATTATCCCTATGCCTCTACACTCACTTCACTCATTTTGCTCCGTACGTAGTCACTTGTTGAAATCTCTAGAAAGACAAATACTCCGTATTTGGGAACAGAGGGAGTATCACCATATGGAGGAAACAGAGGAAGCTTGAAATATGAACATGTCAATGGGAGGGAGTAAGCCCCATGCATGCAAGCAACATGCAACACTCCCACGTACACATTGACGCACGCAACACTCACACACCCATGCGGCACACAACACATGACGCAACACACACGCTCACGCTCAAGTGCTCAACCTACTCCCTACATCCATGAAAGACTGTACATTTAGAGATCTACACATTGACCAGGGCATAATTAACGCCCAAAAGTAGCAGACTTATGTGTGCATGTGACCATTGAGAGAAGAAGATTAAATGAAGGTCGTTGCATGCTGTAATTAAGGATAGACATGTAGCCTATACCTAGAGCACAAGTTGGTGCATTAGTCAATCAATATCGATTTAGATTAAAGGCTAAATGCATTGGAAGTGTAGATGTACTACACTCTTTGTTTTTTAGCCTATGTACACTCTTTGTTGGAAGACCGAGGGAGTACACGTGCATGCACTCACATACACAGCCAGGGTGGTTCGCGTGCAAGGGTTGGACTCGTGTCGCGCCTGCGTAAAGTTTTGTTTAACTGATTTCTTTGCTCTGCCAACTGACAGGTGGGACCCAGAAACCAGGTTACAATTTAACCAGTCAACAAAGTGCCACATCGACTATGTGGCCGGTCAGTAGGGTGCAATACGGTGCTCTATGATGAGCTAGTGATTGTATAATCACCGCAAAACTATATATAGTGACCATAAAGAGCGTATTGTTACATACATTGACCGCCAGTGTATTTTTCTCATTTCAAATTAAGCCATATTAACCAGAAAGGACACAGTATGGACTAGTACTAGTACTGCTTTGATGTGTCCCGTCAACTCGCCGAACAAGGAGAAGCTTGCTTACTACGCCTCTCCCTCACCCATGCGCGAAGTGGTTCGCAGGACAAGGAGAGGGTTTTGACTACATCGCCCTCTCCCTTGACCTCACCCTCGTGGTGGACGTGCAGTAGTTCAATTGGTGTCAGATTGCCAGAAGCATATTGTACTGTAGTATCATCATTGTTGGACCTTCCGAAGAGGCGAAGAGCCAAGTGCAAGGTTCACACGAGTACGAACTGTTGAACCTCCCGAAGAGGCAAAGAGCCAAGCGCAAGGTTTTATAGGAGTTGTCATCCTAGTAGGAGTGTACTACAACTATAGCAAACGATGCTACTGTATGATGCCGCCACGTCACGTATATCCAAAGCTGTGCCACCTTTTTTCTCAAAGAGCAGGTTGGAGCCCGTGCAACAACCACACAATTTGCACATACACATAACACATTTACTAGTAATAAATTCTAAAGGACAAATGCCAGTATGCCACACAAGTTCATCTCCAATTCATGTGATAAATCTGTGCACGACTAGTCTACATATATTCACAATGCTACCATTCACAATTTACCGTACTCCACTTACACGTTATAGATGGGCTACATGTCCCCCTCCAGGTTCCAGTCCCAGGTGTTCTTCATGGATGGCACAATCCATAGCGGTGGGAAATGGGAATCATTGTCGCAGCTTTCTAGTCTGGTTCCACACGATGGAGACTCATCCGAGCTGAAGTGGCATAAATCAGGGATAGCGTGTCCCAGCATGTCGTTCATCCGGCGGTGCGCACTGAAGACACAACCATGCTTCATGAACGGCAGGCCTTCCATGTCGTGCATGGAAGGTGGCATCCACTTCACAATGGGGTTGCTGTCCCCAATGAAAAGCGAGTACTCTCCAAGAGTGTTCCTTGGCACCCACGTAGTATCACGGGGGTCGGACTCGGCGCCGTTCATCTGGTACACGTGGCATCTCAGATCTGGACACATGGTGACGTACATAGTCAAGGTCCATGCATAATAATGTTGTGCTCAAATATGGCGGTCAGTAATACTGTGCAGCAAGTAGTACTACTCCGGTATAGAGGAAGTAAAATAACCGGTTTATTATATATAGCCACTCTTGGCTACAGGGATGAGATAGTAAGACATGGAAAAACAAAAATGGTGGCAGCTAGTGGGTTCAAGTCTTCAAGGGCCTAGCTAGCTATACGCGTCCTCCAAGGTAAAAAGTACTCCTACTAGTACGTAAGTAGAGTACTAGTACAACAATGAAAGAGAAGGCGAGAGGGTTAAAAAATGGAATACCTGGGTAGATGGTGACGGTCCGATCATGGTAGATTGTGTGACCATGTTGCACATCAATGGTACCATGGGTAACGACTACTAAGATAGTTGATCACAATATGCCAAAGTCAGCTACAAGGTTCTAGGTTCGACCGAATCGTGGATGCAAATGCACATCCAGGATCGCCGATCTTATTTTGATCGCGGGATGACTGGTCCCTGCAAAATAATGAAGTACCGTTAGGGATGCAAATGATGGTTTGTGCATTCTGTTTGTAATCTCCCGTACCGTAGGATGGCAACCAGATGAAACAAGTCCCCTGGCTTGTCACCGCGAAGATGCGGCCTAGATGGCGCACGATGTCTTCGAACGTGTAGGGGTACAAATCTACCACCGCCAACATGCACCAGCCTCTGCCGTTACTGCCTCTTGCATTGATGGCAATCCTTATGTCAAACACCGCGATGAGATAGTAATCATCGTAGCCGCGTTGCTTTGTCGGAGGGTCCGCAATTGCTATCTTCTTCAATCCCATGTAGGCATCATCATACGTATTCAAGCCTAGCCAGTCCGGAAGGCCGATTCCAATGGTGGAGAAGGGGTCTACCGGAACGGCCGCACTGCTGTGGATGTTGTGCAAAATGATGGTGGTATCCGGCCGGAGGTATGAGAGCCAATCTTCGTTGGCACTGACCCAGACCTATATATAAGACGGTGGGCAGCGGAGAAATTACGGGATGGAAATGGAATAACTAAGTACTACATGATCAAACTCCATTGCTGACCTGCTCATCAGACAGAATCCGACTACCTCTCAACGTCAGCAACTCTAGCAGAGTCAACGTGCAACCATGGCCAGGGAGCGGTGGACTGTTCGAAGGATTGTCCCATAGAAGAACCTTCTCCTCGAGGACGCATGGAGGACCAACAAGCATGGCCTTTTCCCAAGCCTTTTTAAGCACCATCTTGAAAAAGTTGGTGCAGGAAGCACCGAGTCTTGCATCGGTGAGGACGTAGGAGCGGCGTGCGATTTCTCCCAGAGGATCATCGTCCAAGGTCTCCCAGCCCCGACGAGGAGGAGAACCGCTGGGCGAATCCATGGGAGCAGCGACGAACTGCCTTCTCTTCGGGGGAGGGGAACTGGCGAGGAGGAGATAAGAGCGTAGTAACCACATGGCCTCGTCCCTTCCAACTGTAGATTGTTCCTTAGCGAAGGGGTGAGGCTATTATTTACTACTAGTACTAGCACTATGGGACATTATGAGATTGCATTATACTGTAAATAATAGCGCTAGTAAGAAATTTTTGGCACTAGCTAGTAGTTTTTGGAGTGGATTAAGAAATTTTGGGTATGTTTTTGCTATTTTTGTACATGCCAACTAGTGTTAAAAAACGTCTTACATTATGTGACGGAGGAGTACGTACTCGTACTGTAGCAGTACTAGTACTACTTTCTCAACTAGTAGTGTGATGTACTTTACTTCTAGTATAATGCACCAGTTTTGAACTCTTGAATCTCAGGGCCAAGGAGCTACAGTTGGAAGTGGAGGGTACTACTATTCTCTAGAACCATCGCTGTACTATCAATGTAGGGAAAGTACACCTACGTAGTGGCCTAGTGGGTACTCTCGGTTCTCTATTCAGCCGCTCCTCTCACGTAGCTGGCCTACTCAGCCGCTCCTCTCACGCACACACTAGCAGCATGTTTATCAGTGACGGTTACTGCGGGGGCAAAACATTTGAGTTATTTGATATAGCGAGACTAGGCTTTTCGCTTCCATTTGTGGAGGTGTAATGGATCTCGTCGAACTTTGTTAGTAGTTCCTTCTTTATGAATGAGATGAAGCAAAGCTTTTGCCTCCATTTCAAAAAAAACACGTCAAGAGGAATTTCTTTTATATAAGAGCCGATAATGGAGTGAAGTCGATGCGTGCAATGCCACAAGCTACAGAGTAGTAGTAGAGCACTTTACGTACATAGCCATATTACACAGTTCCCAATGCCCCGCCAGGCTTTTCCGGCTCCTCGGGCTTAATCGGGAGGCGCTAGTTTAAATATGCTACTAGCTGATGAGGAAGTGCTACCTCTTGAGCACTGCGTTGGTTTTCCCTTGAAGAGGAAAGGGTGATGCAGTGAAGCAGCGAAAGTATTTCCCTCAGTTTTTGAGAACCAAGGTATCAATCCAGTAGGAGACCACGCGCGAGTCACCTTGTACCTACACAAACAAATAGGAACCTCGCAACCAACGCGGTAAAGGGGTTGTCAATCCCTTCATGGCCACTTGCAAGAGTGAGATCTGATATAGATAATAAGATAAATATTTTTGGTAATTTTATGATATAGATTGAAAGTAAAGATTGCAAAATAAAATAGATTGGAAACTTGTATGATGGAAAATAAACCCGGGGGTCATAGGTTTCACTAGTGGCTTCTCTCAAGATAGCATAAGTATTACGGTGGGTAAACAAATTACTGTCGAGCAATTGATAGAAAAGTGAATAATTATGAGAATATCTAGGCATGATCATGTATATAGGCATCACGTCCGTGACAAGTAGACCGAAACGATTCTGCATCTACTACTATTACTCCACACATCGACCGCTATCCATCATGCATCTAGAGTATTAAGTTCATAAGAACAGAGTAACGCCTTAAGAAAGATGACATGATGTAGAGGGATAAACTCATGCAATATGATATAAACCCCATCTTTGTATCCTTGATGGCAACCATACAATACGTGTCATTTCCCCTACTGTCACTGGGATCGAGCACCGCAAGATTGAACCCAAAGCTAAGCACTTCTCCCATTGCAAGAAAGATCAATCTAGTAGGCCAAACCAAACTAATAATTCGAAGAGACTTGCAAAGATAAACCAATCATACATAAAAGAATTCATAGAAGAATCAAATATTGTTAACAGATAATCTGGATCATAAACCCACAATTCATTGGATCTCGACAAACACACCGCAAAATAAGATTACATCGAATAGATCTCCAAGAGAATCGAGGAGAACTTTGTATTGAGATCCAAAGAGAGAGAAGAAGCCATCTAGCTACTAGCTATGGACCCGAAGGTCTGAAGTAAACTACTCACACATCACCGGAGAGGCCATGGAGTTGATGTAGAGGCCCTTCGTGATCAATGCCCCCTTCGGTGGAGCTCCGAAAAAGGCCCCAAGATGGGATCCCTCGGGTACAGAAGGTTGCGGCGGTGGAATTAGGTTTTCGTGGTGCTCCTGGATGTTTGCGGGGTACGTGGACTTATATAGGAGGAAGAAATAGGTCGGTGGAGCAACGAGGGGCCCACGAGGGTGGAGGGCGCACCCAGGGGGTAGGCGCGCCCCCTGCCTCGTGGCCTGCTCGATTGTTTCTTGACGCCCACTCCAAGTCACCTGGATCACGTTTGTTGAGAAAATCACGTCCCCGAAGGTTTCATTCCGTTTGGACTTCATTTGATATTCCTTTTTTGCGAAACACTGAAATAGGCAAAAAAATAGCAATTTGGGCTGGGCCTCCGGTTAATAGGTTAGTCCCAAAAATGATATAAAAGTGTAAAATAAATACCATTAACATCCAAAACAGATAATATAATAGCATGGAGCAATCAAAAATTATAGATACGTTGGAGACGTATCAAGCATCCCCAAGCTTAATTCCTGCTCGTCCTCGAGTAGGTAAATGATAAAAAAGAATTTTTGATGTGGAATGCTTTCTAACATATTTCTCAATGTAATTTTTCTTTATTGTGGCATGAATGTTCAGATCCGAAAGATTCAAGATAAAAGTTTAATATTGACATAAAAATAATAATACTTCAAGTATACCAACTAAGCAATCATGTCTTCTCAAAATAACATGGCCAAAGAAAGTTATCCCTACAAAATCATATAGTCTGGCTATGCTCTATCTTCACCACACAAAATATTTAAATCATGCACAACCCCGATGACAAGCCAAGCAATTGTTTCATACTTTTGATGTTCTCAAACTTTTTCAATCTTCACGCAATATATGAGCGTGAGCCATGGATATAGCACTATATGTGGAATAGAATGGTGGTTGTGGAGAAGACAAAAAGGAGAAGATAGTCTCACATCAACTAGGCGTATCAACGGGCTATGGAGATGCCCATCAATAGATATCAACATGAGTGAGAAGGGATTGCCATGCAACGGATGCACTAGAGCTATAAGTGTATGAAAGCTCAACAAAAGAACTAAGTGGGTGTGCATCCAACTTGCTTGCTCATGAAGACCTAGGGCAATTTTGAGGAAGCTCATCATTGGAATATACAAGCCAAGTTCTATAATGTAAAATTCCCACTAGTATATAAAAGTGATAACATAGGAGACTCTCTATCATGAAGATCACGGTGCTAATTTGAAGCACAAGTGTGGAAAAACGATATTGACATTGTCCCTTCTCTCTTTTTATCTCATTATTTTTTTATTTGGGCCTTCTTTTTTTGGCCTCTTTTCTCTTTTTTTCTCTCTTTTTTTAATTTTTCGTCCGGAGTCTCATCCCGACTTGCGGGGGAATCATAGTCTCCCTCATCCTTTCCTCACTGGGACAATGCTCTAATAATGATGATCATCACACTTTAATTTACTTACAACTCAAGAATTACAACTCAATACTTAGAAGAAAATATGACTCTATGTGAATGCCTCCGGCGGTGTACCAGGATGTGCAATGATGCATGAGTGACATGTATGAAGAATTATGAACGGTGGCTTTGCCACAAATACGATGTCAACTACATGATCATGCAAGCAATATGACAATGATGGAGCGTGTCATAATAACGGAACGGTGGAAAGTTGCATGGCAATATATCTCGGAATGGCGATGGAAATGCCATAATAGGTAGGTATGATGGCTGTTTTGAGGAAGGTATATGGTGGGTTTATAGTACCGGCGAAAGTTGCGCGATACTAGAGAGGCTAGCAATGGTGGAAGGGTGAGAGTGCGTATAATCCATGGACTCAACATTAGTCATAAAGAACTCACATACTTATTGCAAAAATCTATTAGTTATCGAAACAAAGTATTACACGCATGCTCCTAGGGAGATAGATTGGTAGGAAAAGACCATCGCTCGTCCCCGACCGCCACTCATAAGGAAGACAATCAATAAATAAAATCATGCTCTGACTTCATCACATAACGGTTCACCATACGTGAATGCTACGGGAATCACAAACTTCAACACAAGTATTTCTCAAATTCACAACTACTCAACTAGCATGACTCGAATATCACCATCTCCATATCTCAAAACAATTATCAAGTATCAAACTTCTCATAGTATTCAATGCACTTCTATGAAAGTTTTTATATTATTCCTAAAAGCAAATTTCCATGTTGTTCTAAAGGACTCTCAAAATAATATAAGTGAAGCATGAGATATCAATTATTTCTATAAAATAAAACCACTGCCGTGCTCTAAAAGATATAAGTGAAGCACTAGAGCAAAAACTATATGGCTCAAAAGATATAAGTGGAGCACATAGAGTATTATAATAAATTTCAAATCATGTGAGTCTTTCTCAAAAGGTGTGTACAGCAAGGATGATTGTGGTAAACTAAAAAACAAATACTCAAATCATACAAGACGCGCCAAGCAAAACACATATCATGTGGTGAATAAAAATATAGCTCCGAGTAAAGTTACCGATAGACGAAGACGAAAGAGGGGATGCCTTCAGGGGCATCCCCAAGCTTAGGCTTTTTGGTGTCCTTGAATTTTACCTTGGGGTGCCATGGGCATCCCCAATCTTAGGCTCTTTCCACTCCTTGTTCCATAATCCATCAAATCTTTACCCAAAACTTGAAAACTTCACAACACAAAACTCAAAATAGAAAATCTCGCGGGCTCCGTTAGTGAAAGAAAACAAAACAGCACTTCAAGGTACTGTAATGAACTCATTATTGTTTCATATTGGTGTTAAACCTACTGTATTCCAACTTCTCTATGGTTTATAAACTCTTTTACTAGCCATAGATTCATCAAAATAAGCAAACAACACACGAAAAACAGAATCTATCAAAAACAGAACAGTCTGTAGTAATCTGTAGCTAAAACGAACTTCTGGAACCCCAAAAATTCTAAAATAAATTACTGGAAGTGAGGAATTTATCTATTAATCATCTGCAAAAATAATTAACTAAATAACACTTTCCAAATAAAAATGGCAGCAATTCTCGTGAGCGCTAAAGTTTCTGTTTTTTACAGCAAGATCAAAAAGACTTTCCCCAAGTCTTCCCAATGGTTCTACTTGACACAAACACTAATTAAACACAAAAAATACAACCAAAACAGAGTCTAGATAAATTATTTATTACTAAACAGGAGAAAAAAAAATCAAGGAATAAAAATAAATTGGGTTGCCTCCCAACAAGCGCTATCGTTTAACGCCCCTCGCTAGGCATAAAAGCGAAGATATATCTAGGTAATGCCATCTTTGGTAGGCAATCCATAAGTGGCTCTCATAATAGATTCATATGGTAATTTAACTTTATTTCTAGGGAAGTGTTCCATGCCTTTCCATAATGGAAATTGGAATTTAATATTCCCTTCCTTCATATCAGTAATTGCACCAACGTTCTAAGGAAAGGTCTACCAAGAATAATAGGACATGAAGGATTGCAATCTATATCAAGAACAATGAAATCTACGGGCAACATAATTCCTATTTGCAAAAATAAGAACATCATTAATTATTCCCATAGGTTTCTTAATGGTGGAATCCGCAAGATGCAAATTTAAAGAACAATCATCAAAATCACGGAAACCTAGCAAATCACACAAAGTTTTTGGAATCATGGAAACACTAGCACCCAAATCACACAAAGCATAACACTCATGGTCTTTAATTTTAATTTTTATTGTAGGTTCCCACTCATCATAAAGTTTTCTAGGGATAGAAACTCCCAACTCAAGTTTTTCTTCATAAGATTGCATCAAAGCATCAATGATACGTTTAGTAAAAGCTTTATTTTGACTATAAGCATGAGGAGAATTTAGCACGGATTGCAACAAGGAGATACAATCTATCAAATAGAAATTATCATAATTAAATTCCTTGAAATCCAAGATAGTGGGTTCATTGCTATTTAAAGTTTTAACCTCTTCAATCCCACTTTTAACAATTTTTGCATCAAGATATAAAAACTCCGAATCATTGGAACGCCTTTAAATTAAAGTTGACTCATCTCTTGTCCCATCATTATCAAGATTCATATTGCAAAACAAAGATTTAATAGGGGACACATCAATCACTTTTAGATCTTCATCCTTATTATCATGAAAACTAGAAGAACACGCTTTCACAAAGCAATCTTTCTTAGCACGCATCCTAGCGGTTCTTTCCTTGCACTCATCAATGGAAATTCTCATGGCTTTGAGAGACTCATTGATATCATGCTTAGGTGGAATAGATCTAAGTTTCAAAGAATCAACATCAAGAGAAATTCTATCCACGTTCCTATCCAACTCATCAATCTTAAGCAATTTTTCTTCAATCACAACATTGAAACTCTTTTGTGGAGTAATAAATTCTTTAATACTAGATTCAAAATCAAAGGGCATATTATTATAATTTCAATTAGAATTGTTGTAGGAATTACCATAATTATTAGAGGAATTACTAGGAAATGGCCTAGGATTAAAATTACCTCTATACGCGTTATTACTAAAATTGTTCCTACCAACAAAATTCACATCCATAGATTCATTATTATTCTCAGTCAAAGTAGACAAAGGCATATCATTAGGATCAGTACGAGCACTCTTATTAGCAAACAATTTCATAAGTTCATCCATCTTTCCACTCAAAACATTAATCTCTTCAATTGCATGCACTTTTTTACTAGTAGATCTTTCAGTGTGCCATTGAGAATAATTAACCATAATATTATCTAGGAATTTGGTAGCTTCTCCTAAAGTGATTTCCATAAAAGTGCCTCTCGCGGCCGAATCTAAAAAATTTCTAGAAGCAAAATTCAATCCGGCATAAAAATTCTGTATAATCATCCATAAATTCAAACCATGTGTAGGGCAATTATGTATCATTAATTTCATCCTCTCCCAAGATTGTGCAACATATTCATGATCAAGTTGCTTAAAATTCATAATATCATTTCTAAGAGAGATGATCTTAGCGGGAGGAAAATACTTAGAGATAAAAGCATTTTTGCACTTATTCTATGAATCAATACTATTTTTAGGCAAAAACGAAAACCAAGCTTTAGCACGATCTCTAAGCAAAAAAGGAAATAGCTTAAGTTTAACAATATCATTATCCACATCTTTATCCTTTTGCATATCACACAAATCAACAAAGTTGTTTAGATGGGTAGCGGCATCTTCACTAGGAAGGCCAGAAAACGGATCTTTCATGACAAGATTCAGCAAAGCAGTATTAATTTCACAAGATTCAGCATCGGTAAGAGGATCAATCGAAGTGCTAATAAAGTCATTATTGTCAGTATTGGAAAAGTTACACAATTTAGTATTGTCTTGAGCCACCGTGACAGGCAAGCAATCCAACACACAAGCAAACAAGCGGAGAAAAAGAGAACGAAAAGAGAGGGTGAGAGGAAAAGAGGGCGAATAAAATAGCAAGGGTGAAGTGGGGGAGAGGAAAATGAGAGGCAAATGGCAAATAATGTAATGCGGAGGATAAGAGTTGTGATGGGTACCTGGTATGTCTTGACTTGGCGTAGATCTCCCTGGCAACGGCGCCATAACTGGCTAGTTTTTGGGAGATCAAATCTTGACTTGACTTTGCGTAAGCCTCCCCGGCAACGACGCCAGAAATCCTTCTTGCTACCTCTTGAGCACTGCATTGGTTTTCCCTTGAAGAGGAAAGGGTGATGCAGTAAAGCAGCGTAAGTATTTCGCTCAGTTTTTGAGAACCAAGGGATCAATCCAGTAGGAGACCACGCGCGAGTCACCTCGTACCTACACAAACAAATAAGAACCTTGCAACCAACACGATAAATGGGTTGTCAATCCCTTCACGGCCACTTGCAAGAGTGAGATCTGATAGAGATAATAAGATAAATATTTTTGGTAATTTTATGATATAGATTGAAAGTTAAGATTGCAAAATAGAATAGACTGGAAACTTGTATGATGGAAAATAGACCCGGGGGCCATAGGTTTCACTAGTGGCTTCTCTCGAGATAGCATAAATATTACGGTGGGTAAACAAATTACTGTCGAGCAATTGATAGAAAAGCGAATAATTATGAGAATATCTAGGCATGATCATGTATATAGGCATCACGTCTGCGACAAGTAGACCGAAATGATTCTGCATCTACTACTATTACTCCACACGTCGACCGCTATCCAGCATGCATCTAGAGTATTAAGTTCATAAGAACAGAGTAACGCCTTAAGCAAGATGACATGGTGTAGAGGGATAAACTCACACAATATGATATAAACCCCATCTTTTTATCCTCGATGGCAACAATACAATACGTGTCGTTTCCCCTACTGTCACTGGGATCGAGCACCGCAAGATTGAACCCAAAGCTAAGCACTTCTCCCATTGCAAGAAAGATCAATCTAGTAAGGCCAAACCAAACTGATAATTTGAAGAGACTTGCAAAGATAAACCAATCATACATAAAAGAATTCAGAGAAGAATCAAATATTGTTCATAGATAATCTGGATAATAAACCCAAAATTCACGGATCTCAACAAACACACCGCAAAAGAAGATTACATCGAATAGATCTCCAAGAGAATCGAGGAGAACTTTATATTGAGATCCAAAGAGAGAGAAGAAGCCATCGAGCTACTAGCTATGGACACGAAGGTCTGAAGTAAACTACTCACACATCACCGGAGAGGCCATGGAGTTGATGTAGAGGCCCTCCGCGATCAATGCCCCCTCCGGCGGAGCTCTGGAAAAGGCCCCAAGATGGGATCTCTCGGGTACAGAAGGTTATGGCGGTGGAATTAGGTTTTTGTGGTGCTCCTGGATGTTTGCGGGGTACGTGGACTTATATAGGAGGAAGAAGTAGGTCGATGGAGCAACGTGGGGCCCAGGAGGGTGGAGGGCGCGCCCAAGGGGGTAGGCACGCCCCCCTGCCTCGTGGCCTCCTCGATTGTTTCTTGACGCCCACTCCAAGTCTCCTGGATCACGTTTGTTGAGAAAATCACGTTCCCGAAGGTTTCATTCCGTTTGGACTTAGTTTGATATTCCTTTTCTGCGAAACACTGAAATAGGCAAAAAGAACAGTAATTTGGGCTGGGCCTCCGGTTAATAGGTTAGTTCCTAAAATGATATAAAAGTGTAAAATAAAGCCCATTAACATCCAAAATAGATAATGTAATAGCATGGAGCAATAAAAAATTATATATACGTTGGAGATGTATCAGGAAGCTGCAAGCGAGGTGCGGCTAGGGCGAGCACGCGAGCCACGAGATGCTAGAAGGAAAACCCGTTCACGTGGCTAGGCTATCCAGTGCACCCAGATTGTGGTTCCGCACATCCGTTTGACTTCAAAACTCAAACTACCCGTGTAAAAGATTGGCTCGCAGCAAAGTTACTATTTAAAAAAAGGCCACCGTGCGTTCGGCCGGGATCGAACCCACAAAACGAGGTATACACTCCCGCGACCACTAGTAGTACTCGTTGGAGTACAACACGACCTAGAATCGCCTTTTGTCGCTAGTAATACATTGTTCCTTACAAGAAACCCCTAATAATGCAAGAAACCACTAATAATGCCAAGAAACTACTACCACTTGCATACGTGGCAGACTTAAGATAAGACTACCTTATCAACCATTGTACATGCTATTACCAACCAGCCCTACCAAGAAACGACTACTCTACAAAGTGCCGTTGTAGGCACGTTTCAACCCATGACCCTGTTTGGATATATTTGTTGTCAATCTAACCCTCCCATCCAAACACCATTTTGGTTAGAGTTAGTTCAGGGTTAGAATCTAACTCTAACCTCTGACTTAGAGTATCCAAACAGGGCCCATGTCGCCCATTAAGTCAATGCCTTCTATTCGACCGGGCGTTATGACTTGTGGGACCTCCTACCTCCGGCCCTTCCACCTAGTCATCCTCGGCCATGGGACGCAGCTATCGCCGCCGGCAGAAGGCGAGGTCAAAACCACCGGTGGTGCGGAGCCCATCTTGCGGCAGCCCAGATGCCAGCTCCGTCCGGCGCTCACGGCCGCTAGCTAGCCAAGATAGCTCCATCCAACTGTTTGTCTGCAAGGTTTTATAGCTAGATTGGCATGGTGGCGCGGTGGCTTGCTCGCACGCGTTGCGCTAAGGCCAACCATCTGGTTCAAGCGAAGGCCAGCGCGGCGGCTTGCTCGCTCATGAGTCTTGCTCGGGCCAGCCTGCCAACCCGTGTGGAGGCCAGCGCAGCGTCCGACCCGTCCGGTGGAGCGGCGCCCAACTCGCTCCTCACCGGCGCCACCGACGAACACGCATCAGTACTGTTTGAAGTAATGTTCAGGAAAAATAACAATTTGAGGGGGAATAACAGGATAGAAGGTTAGATGTGGGTCCCTCGTGTCAACGGTCAAACAAAATGTGTTGGTTTAAGCTACCTCGTCAGCACGGACGTGTGGGCCAACCTTGTCATAAATGGGTTTAAACTAACCTAATTGGTACCCCCTCTGTCGCATAATATAAGATGTTTTTGCAAGCTAAACTAGCTTGCAAAAACGTCTTACATTATGGGACGGAGGGAGTACTAGGTAGTAGTTTTTGGCATGGATTAAGAAATTTTGGGTATGTTTTTGCTATTTTTTGTACAATAGATTCTTCCTAGGGCTAGTTGAAAGTGGTAGTTTTTTTGTTAAATACTCTACATATTGTAAGTAGGAGTGAAAGTTAAGCTTTGAAACCCAATAAGCAAGGCTAGTTACATAGTGCATATGCGTACATGATTGAAAGTAAATATCAACCATGAGTGACTAATATCTTGATGGAAAACTCGAAACTATGGAATACTAGGAAAAAAATTGCATGGTTGGAAATACTAGAAATGTTCATGTGCGTTGCAACGAATCATAATTAGAATAATACTTATTCACAAACTTGATACAAAACACTCTAATTTTGATATACATATATCACTAGAGATATATTACGTTTCAATTAGAATATATTCCTTGGGCTGTTTTGGTGAGGTCAGGGAGGGATGTGGTTGGTTTTAAGATACTAATTATGGGTTTTATGCAAATTGGTAGACAAGTGGGATGTTGGTGATAAAAGGCAACAACTTACCACACAGTCATTAGATGTAGATCTAATGGTCACAAACGACGGATGGCAGACACACCATCATCACCAACTTAGTCTTCTCTAGGAGTACTAGCAAGATTCGTGCATTGCACGGAACATCAAGATGCATTTTTTATAATACACTTGTTGTGATTGACCCATGCGGGAGTAATCCCATGTGTAAAAACTAATGATATCTCAAGAAATAGGAGATAAGGTGAAGAGGAGTGGGGCGTGGTGGTGATTGGTGGTCGGACTGAGCGGAGGCATGGGATTGACGATGCCGGCAGCGGCCACCAGGCCAGTTTGTTCCAGAGGCTTCCTTTCTTAATTGCTCAACAATGAGGTTGTTGGAGATAAGGATGAACGAGGGAAGGCCTTGCCTGCAAATGTGGAGAGGGGTGCGGGTATCTATTAGTTTAATTTCCATCTGTCAGATATAGATTGGACGGTCTATATTGCAAGATGGCATGCGTACCATCATCACTAACTTGATTTTTTATAAGAGAAGAAATATAAGTATGGAGATACAAACGTATTATCGATACTTGTTTCCGTAAACTAGCATCTACATTCTATTCAACACCTCAGCATGTGAGGCCTTAGCACAATGACTTCTTGACTGTGTAAAACAAAGGTTTTCCCGTCGCCGATAAGGAGGGGGTGACGGCGACACACTTTTTGGCTTGCTCTAGTCCTAGTAGTCATACTAGGTGGTCTAAGCACGTGTAGATTTATTCTTTTTCACGTCTTGTGTTCGCCGTACTGCCATGACTGTTGATGAATAGACAGTAAGTTATTCACGGGGAAACCCTTGTTGAGCGTGTTTGCGAGAGAGAGAGAGAGAGAGAGACAGTGTGTGTGTGTGATATGTCTAGAGACTGAGGCAATGATAACAAATTCTTTGTGTCTATGTGTGTGGAGGATAGAGATAGACATGTACATGGGGCTTTGTGTTGTGTAATGTGGAGACACATATACATAATTAGAGAGTGAGTGTTGGAGATACACATGCGGACATGGGGAGAGATGAGGATCCAGATTAATGGGTGTTTGTGCGTGTCTGTGTGTGTTTGTGTGCGTGTTTGTGTGTGACAGGGAGTGTGTGTATGTGGAGTAGAGAGACCACTAATGATGTAAACCTAGTATAAGGGAAGGGGGAATGGTGTGACATGTGTAGTAGCGGGATAGCATGGGTGCAGGCAGGGGGAGCAGACTATTTGGAAGAGACATCGAGTGTGTGTGGGAGAGGGGTGTGAGAGCACGCGCGCGAGAGAGAGAGAGAGCTAGAGACGGAGAGAGGGGGGGGCAAGAGAGGGGGCGTTTGTGTCCATAAATGGCGTATAGATAGGGAGACAATGTTGATGTTGTTTGAAATTGGCCTATGTAAGGAGACGCAAGGGAAGCGAGTCATCGTGTGTCTGATAGGGACTTCATGAGAGATCTAGAATAGATGGTGTAGAGAACAATGTGCGAGATCGAGAACGATGATACATTAGGGAGCTATGGAAAGAGTCACGACATATATGTATACATGGAGGAGGTGGGGCGGGTCCACATGTGGGAGAGATAGAAAGAGGAGAGTGGTGCACAAGGAGACAAAGTGTGCTTGTTTGCAGTGGGGTAGTGTGTGAGGTGAGTGTGCGAGAACCACATAATTAGGGAGATAGACGTTTGGGGGCGATGTTTTGTGTGTATGGGAAAGATACACTCTACATAGTGCGTGTGCTTGGGAAAGAGAGATGCCGGGAGACCTAGCTAGAGAGTGGGGGAAGAGATGTGTGCATGCCCAACAGACAAAGTGATAGAGACCTATATTGGGGTCCGGACTTTAGAAGAGAGAGGGGTGTT